>NC_058089.1:13280358-13367526 GCF_014858855.1 Bufo gargarizans | reverse complement strand
GAGAACCAAGGGCCTCGGGAACAAAACATTGAAGTTTTTGGTCCGTGGCCAGGAAACCTCCCGGATCTCAATCCCATTGGCTGCGTCTGCCCGCAAACAAAACCCAGAAACCGTGGAAACTCCAAGCACTGATTAGACAAGAACGGGTTGTCGGTAGTCAGGATCGGGCCCAGAAGCGGACACCGGGGTGGAGTGCAGAGGAGAGAGAAGGGTCCGCGCTGGGAAGGCTGCGTCTCTGCAGAAACCTGACCGTTTGCTCCAGTCTCAGAACTATCAGCGACCGATGTGTTCAGTTATCAGCCACATTGGGATGAGCGACAGGAAGTGTAACCTGAGGCCCATCACATAATCATTACTATGTATCACATATCTGCAGTGAGGACAGCCTTCTATATGTGACTGATATCAGCCGCTCCTCTTATAACGCTCCAGTACTGATATAACCTCCAGAGACATTACATGTGACTGATATCAGCCGCTCCTCCTATAACGCTCCAGCACTGATATAATCTCCAGAGACATTACATCACATGTGACTGATATCAGCCGCTCCTCCTATAACGCTCCAGTACTGATATAATCTCCAGAGACATTACATCACATGTGACTGATATCAGCCGCTCCTCTTATAACGCTCCAGCACTGATATAACCTCCAGAGACATTACTTCCTATGTGACTGATATCAGCCGCTCCTCTTATAACGCTCCAGCACTGATATAATCTCCAGAGACATTACTTCCTATGTGACTGATATCAGCCGCTCCTCTTATAACGCTCCAGTACTGATATAACCTCCAGAGACATTACATGTGACTGATATCAGCCGCTCCTCTTATAACGCTCCAGCGCTGATATAACCTCCAGAGACATTATATCACATGTGACTGATATCAGCCGCTCCTCTTATAACGCTCCAGCGCTGATATAACCTCCAGAGACATTACATCACATGTGACTGATATCAGCCGCTCCTCTTATAACGCTCCAGCGCTGATATAACCTCCAGAGATATTACATCCTATGTGATTGATATCAGCCGCTCCTCTTATAACGCTCCAGCACTGATATAACCTCCAGAGACATTTCATCACATGTGACTGATATCAGCCGCTCCTCTTATAACGCTCTAGCGCTGATATAACCTCCAGAGACATTACATCCTATGTGACTGATATCAGCCGCTCCTCTTATAACGCTCCAGCGCTGATATAACCTCCAGAGACATTACATCCTATGTGACCGATATCAGCCGCTCCTCTTATAACGCTCCAGCGCTGATATAACCTCCAGAGATTACATCATATGTGACTGATATCAGCCGCTCCTCCTATAACGCTCCAGCGCTGATATAACCTCCAGAGATATTACATCACATGTGACTGATATCAGCCGCTCCTCTTATAACGCTCCAGCGCTGATATAACCTCCAGAGACATTACATCCTATGTGACTGATATCAGCCGCTCCTCTTATAACGCTCCAGCTCTGATATAATCTCCAGAGATATTACATCACATGTGACTGATATCAGCCGCTCCTCTTATAACGCTCCAGCGCTGATATAACCTCCAGAGACATTACATCATATGTGCTGATATCAGCCGCTCCTCTTATAACGCTCCAGCGCTGATATAACCTCCAGAGACATTACATCACATGTGACTGATATCAGCCGCTCCTCTTATAACGCTCCAGCGCTGATATAACCTCCAGAGACATTTCATCACATGTGACTGATATCAGCCGCTCCTCTTATAACGCTCCAGCGCCGATATAACCTCCAGAGACATTACATAATATGTGACTAATATCAGCCGCTCCTCTTATAACGCTCCAGCGCTGATATAACCTCCAGAGACATTTCATCACATGTGACTGATATCAGCCGCTCCTCTTATAACGCTCCAGTACTGATATAACCTCCAGAGACATTACATCATATGTGACTGATATCGGCCGCTCCTCTTATAACGCTCCAGCGCTGATATAATCTCCAGAGACATTACATCCTATGAGACTGATATCAGCCGCTCCTCTTATAACGCTCCAGTACTGATATTATCTCCAGAGACATTACATCCTATGAGACTGATATCGGCCGCTCCTCTTATAACGCTCCAGTACTGATATAACCTCCAGAGACATTACATCATATGTGACTGATATCGGCCGCTCCTCTTATAACGCTCCAGCGCTGATATAACCTCCAGAGACATTACATCCTATGAGACTGATATCAGCCGCTCCTCTTATAACGCTCCAGTACTGATATAACCTCCAGAGACATTACATCATATGTGACTGATATCGGCCGCTCCTCTTATAACGCTCCAGCGCCGATATACCCTCCAGAGACATTTCATCACATGTGACTGATATCAGCCGCTCCTCTTATAACGCTCCAGTACTGATATAACCTCCAGAGACATTACATCATATGTGACTGATATCGGCCGCTCCTCTTATAACGCTCCAGCGCTGATATAATCTCCAGAGACATTACATCCTATGAGACTGATATCAGCCGCTCCTCTTATAACGCTCCAGTACTGATATTATCTCCAGAGACATTACATCCTATGAGACTGATATCGGCCGCTCCTCTTATAACGCTCCAGTACTGATATAACCTCCAGAGACATTACATCATATGTGACTGATATCGGCCGCTCCTCTTATAACGCTCCAGCGCTGATATAACCTCCAGAGACATTACATCCTATGAGACTGATATCAGCCGCTCCTCTTATAACGCTCCAGTACTGATATAACCTCCAGAGACATTACATCATATGTGACTGATATCGGCCGCTCCTCTTATAACGCTCCAGCGCTGATATAATCTCCAGAGACATTACATCCTATGAGACTGATATCAGCCGCTCCTCTTATAACGCTCCGGCGCTGTAGTCTGTAATAAGATGCAGGTCGTTGTTTAGTTTTTTTTCCCCTTTATTGTAGATTGTCTTTACATTTATTCTGTTGCATTAGTCCTCACGCCCCTCCATTAACCCACATCATGGAAAATGGACCTTTAAGTGCAGGGTGTGATCAATATTTAACCATCAGCAGCAGAGCGTTTCCTTTCTCCCTCCTCCCGCTCGCTGTAATGCGCCCCCCGCGTCCGGCTCTGCACTTCTCGCGCACACAGGGTCCGGGACGGTCGTTGTCGGATTAGATATTTATCCAGATGTTTTTTGGCTGCGCTTCCGGGCAGTTCCTATAAAGCTGCGCTCTCTGCACGTATCCAGTATCTCCCGTGGGTCAGTCGCCTTCCCGCTGCTGTCTTGAACTTGTGCCGCGGTTCTCGTGTGACATTGACGCTACTTTTACAATAGGCCGAAAAATTGCGCAATTTTAGTAATAAACGCCTCTTATCGAAGTCATAAATTCACAAGTATGCCGTACAGGAGGCAAAAGTGAACCTCCGTCCCCACCACCATTTCTGTATGGAAGCGACATTTTCTTTAAGGCTAGATGAGAGGACGTTGTGTGAATGACCCCCCTCCATGGAACTTGTAAGGGGCAGTAAAGGGTTAAAAGTAAACGTGCAGCCTGGCCGCTGACAACTCCCAAACTGTGCTGAATGTTAAGAGATTCCTGCGTCCTCCTGTCACCCCCAGGCTGAAGGGGTAAAGTGAGTGCGCCGACACTGCTGCATGGGAATAGCAGAGCTGTGTGTACAACATAACCCAGAGTAACAAGATGGTGCCAGGCCAGTGCACTGCTGCATGGGAATAGCAGAGCTGTGTGTACAGTGTAACAAGATGGTGCCAGGCCAGTGCACTGCTGCATGGGAATAGCAGAGCTGTGTGTACAGTGTAACAAGATGGTGCCAGGCCAGTACACTGCTACATGAGAATAGCAGAGCTGTGTGTACAGTGTAACAAGATGGTGCCAGGCCAGTACACTGCTACATGAGAATAGTAGAGCTGTGTGTACAGTGTAACAAGATGGTGCCAGGCCAGTGCACTGCTGCATGAGAATAGCAGAGCTGTGTGTACAGTGTAACAAGATGGTGCCAGGCCAGTGCACTGCTGCATGAGAATAGCAGAGCTGTGTGTACAACATAACCCAGAGTAACAAGATGGTGCCAGGCCAGTGCACTGCTGCATGGGAATAGCAGAGCTGTGTGTACAGTGTAACAAGATGGTGCCAGGCCAGTGCACTGCTGCATGAGAATAGCAGAGCTGTGTGTACAGTGTAACAAGATGGTGCCAGGCCAGTACACTGCTACATGAGAATAGCAGAGCTGTGTGTACAGTGTAACAAGATGGTGACAGGCCAGTACACTGCTACATGAGAATAGCAGAGCTGTGTGTACAGTGTAACAAGATGGTGCCAGGCCAGTGCACTGCTGCATGAGAATAGCAGAGCTGTGTGTACAGTGTAACAAGATGGTGCCAGGCCAGTGCACTGCTGCATGGGAATAGCAGAGCTGTGTGTACAGTGTAACAAGATGGTGCCAGGCCAGTGCACTGCTGCATGAGAATAGCAGAGCTGTGTGTACAGTGTAACAAGATGGTGCCAGGCCAGTGCACTGCTGCATGAGAATAGCAGAGCTGTGTGTACAGTGTAACAAGATGGTGCCAGGCCAGTGCACTGCTGCATGGGAATAGCAGAGCTGTGTGTACAGTGTAACAAGATGGTGCCAGGCCAGTGCACTGCTGCATGGGAATAGCAGAGCTGTGTGTACAGTGTAACAAGATGGTGCCAGGCCAGTGCACTGCTGCATGGGAATAGCAGAGCTGTGTGTACAGTGTAACAAGATGGTGCCAGGCCAGTGCACTGCTGCATGGGAATAGCAGAGCTGTGTGTACAGTGTAACAAGATGGTGCCAGGCCAGTGCACTGCTGCATGAGAATAGCAGAGCTGTGTGTACAGTGTAACAAGATGGTGCCAGGCCAGTGCACTGCTGCATGAGAATAGCAGAGCTGTGTGTACAGTGTAACAAGATGGTGCCAGGCCAGTGCACTGCTGCATGAGAATAGCAGAGCTGTGTGTACAGTGTAACAAGATGGTGCCAGGCCAGGCCAGTGCACTGCTGCATGAGAATAGCAGAGCTGTGTGTACAGTGTAACAAGATGGTGCCAGGCCAGTGCACTGCTGCATGGGAATAGCAGAGCTGTGTGTACAGTGTAACAAGATGGTGCCAGGCCAGTGCACTGCTGCATGGGAATAGCAGAGCTGTGTGTACAGTGTAACAAGATGGTGCCAGGCCAGTGCACTGCTGCATGAGAATAGCAGAGCTGTGTGTACAGTGTAACAAGATGGTGCCAGGCCAGTGCACTGCTGCATGAGAATAGCAGAGCTGTGTGTACAGTGTAACAAGATGGTGCCAGGCCAGTGCACTGCTGCATGAGAATAGCAGAGCTGTGTGTACAGTGTAACAAGATGGTGCCAGGCCAGTGCACTGCTGCATGGGAATAGCAGAGCTGTGTGTACAGTGTAACAAGATGGTGCCAGGCCAGTGCACTGCTGCATGGGAATAGCAGAGCTGTGTGTACAGTGTAACAAGATGGTGCCAGGCCAGTGCACTGCTGCATGAGAATAGCAGAGCTGTGTGTACAGTGTAACAAGATGGTGCCAGGCCAGTGCACTGCTACATGAGAATAGCAGAGCTGTGTGTACAGTGTAACAAGATGGTGCCAGGCCAGTGCACTGCTGCATGGGAATAGCAGAGCTGTGTGTACAGTGTAACAAGATGGTGCCAGGCCAGTGCACTGCTGCATGAGAATAGCAGAGCTGTGTGTACAGTGTAACAAGATGGTGCCAGGCCAGTGCACTGCTGCATGGGAATAGCAGAGCTGTGTGTACAGTGTAACAAGATGGTGCCAGGCCAGTGCACTGCTGCATGAGAATAGCAGAGCTGTGTGTACAGTGTAACAAGATGGTGCCAGGCCAGTGCACTGCTGCATGGGAATAGCAGAGCTGTGTGTACAGTGTAACAAGATGGTGCCAGGCCAGTGCACTGCTGCATGAGAATAGCAGAGCTGTGTGTACAGTGTAACAAGATGGTGCCAGGCCAGTGCACTGCTACATGAGAATAGCAGAGCTGTGTGTACAGTGTAACAAGATGGTGCCAGGCCAGTGCACTGCTGCATGAGAATAGCAGAGCTGTGTGTACAGTGTAACAAGATGGTGCCAGGCCAGTGCACTGTTGCATGGGAATAGCAGAGCTGTGTGTACAGTGTAACAAGATGGTGCCAGGCCAGTGCACTGCTGCATGGGAATAGCAGAGCTGTGTGTACAGTGTAACAAGATGGTGCCAGGCCAGTGCACTGCTGCATGGGAATAGCAGAGCTGTGTGTACAGTGTAACAAGATGGTGCCAGGCCAGTGCACTGCTGCATGGGAATAGCAGAGCTGTGTGTACAGTGTAACAAGATGGTGCCAGGCCAGTGCACTGCTGCATGGGAATAGCAGAGCTGTGTGTACAGTGTAACAAGATGGTGCCAGGCCAGTGCACTGCTGCATGAGAATAGCAGAGCTGTGTGTACAGTGTAACAAGATGGTGCCAGGCCAGTGCACTGCTGCATGAGAATAGCAGAGCTGTGTGTACAGTGTAACAAGATGGTGCCAGGCCAGTGCACTGCTGCATGAGAATAGCAGAGCTGTGTGTACAGTGTAACAAGATGGTGCCAGGCCAGTACACTGCTGCATGAGAATAGCAGAGCTGTGTGTACAGTGTAACAAGATGGTGCCAGGCCAGTGCACTGCTGCATGAGAATAGCAGAGCTGTGTGTACAGTGTAACAAGATGGTGCCAGGCCAGTGCACTGCTGCATGGGAATAGCAGAGCTGTGTGTACAGTGTAACAAGATGGTGCCAGGCCAGTGCACTGCTGCATGGGAATAGCAGAGCTGTGTGTACAGTGTAACAAGATGGTGCCAGGCCAGTGCACTGCTGCATGAGAATAGCAGAGCTGTGTGTACAGTGTAACAAGATGTTGCCAGGCCAGTGCACTGCTGGGGGCACCAGTGTTTTCTGGGTGAAAATGCGAAGCGACCGGCGACCAGTGTGAAGCGTTTAATGGTCGCCCGACTCGTCGCTGTGATCTGTTTCTGCTTCGAATCAGGTGGAATTCATCATGGCCGTAGGTTCTAACAGTCTAAATTTCGTCTTATCTGCGCAACAACCTCAGGACGGCGAGGAACGGGACTTGCACAAATTCTGTGGAAATAAAGCTGCATTGTGTCGTTTTAAAGACCTCTGCTTGCTGCAAGTGAGCGGCAATTCTGTCTTGCGCTGATGCATTGTAACAATCTCAGTCTGGAGTCCTGGCCATTTAGCTCTCTGAGGAACGTGCAGACTGCAGACATTGTAACGATGGCCGTTTCTTTCTCTCCTTGTCCTTTTTGGTTTTGCCTTCTAATTTGAGAAGCGCCCGCAGACGCCCGGGTATTGGTGACGGTCGCGGCGACCAATATCGCGACCGACTGCGGGGTCTGATTCTATTCTTTAGGTTAAAAGCTCAGGGGCTGATAACAGAGAATGAAAGAAGAGGATTTCTGCAGTTCTGTTACTGTATAGAAACTACTGGGGTTTGTGTCAGTTCATCAAAAAATAATTTACTTATATCCAGCGATGAATGTCATCACGTACAGAATAATCTGTATACAGTCTAAGTTATACTCCAGAGCTGCACTCACTATTCTGCTGGTGCAGTCACTGTGCACATACATTACTTATCCTGTACTGATCCTGAGTTACATCCTGTATTATACTCCAGAGCTGCACTCACTATTCTGCTGGTGCAGTCACTGTGTACATACATTACTTATCCTGTACTGATCCTGAGTTACATCCTGTATTATACTCCAGAGCTGCACTCACTATTCTGCTGGTGCAGTCACTGTGTACATACAGTACTTATCCTGTACTGTTCCTGAGTTACATCCTGTATTATACTCCAGAGCTGCACTCACTATTCTGCTGGTGCAGTCACTGTGTACATGCATAAGGGCTCTTTCACACCTGCGTTATAGTCTTCCGGCATAGAGTTCCGTCGTCGGGGCTCTATGCCGGAAGAATACTGATCAGGATTTTCCTAATGCATTCTGAATGGACAGTCCGTCCTTCAGGATGCATCAGGATGTCTTCCGTTCTGGAACGGAACGTTTTTTGGCCGCAGCATGCTGCGCTTTTTGCTCCGGCCAAAAATCCGGAACACTTGCCGCAAGGCCGGATCCGGAATGAATGCCCATTGAAAGGCATTGATCCGGATCCGGCCTTAAGCTAAATGTCGTTTCGGCGCATTGCCGGATGCGACGTTAAGCTTTTTCTCAATGGTTACCATGGCTGCCGGGACGCTAAAGTCCTGGCAGCCATGGTAAAGTGCAGTGGGGAGCGGGGAGCAGCATACTTACCATCCGTGCGGCTCCCGGGGCGCTCCAGAGTGACGTCAGGGCGCCCCAAGCGCATGGATCACGTGATCGCATGGACACGTCATCCATGCGCATGGGGCGCCCTGACGTCACTCTGGAGCGCCCCGGGAGCCGCACGGACTGTAAGTACACCGCTCCCCGCTCCCCACTACTACTATGGCAACCAGGACTTTAATAGCGTCCTGGGTGCCATAGTAACACTAAACGCATTTTGAAGACGGATCCGTCTTCAAATGCTTTCAGTACACTTGCGTTTTTCCGGATCCGGCGTGTAATTCCGGCAAGTGGAGTACACGCCGGATCCGGACAACGCAAGTGTGAAAGAGGCCTTACTTATCCTGTACTGATCCTGAGTTACATCCTGTATTATACTCCAGAGCTGCACTCACTATTCTGCTGGTGCAGTCACTGTGTACATACTTTACTTATCCTGTACTGATCCTGAGTTGCATCCTGTATTATACTCCGGAGCTGCACTCACTATTCTGCTGGTGCAGTCACTGTGTACATACATTACTTATCCTGTACTGATCCTGAGTTACATGCTGTATTATACTCCAGAGCTGCACTCACTATTCTGCTGGTGCAGTCACTGTGTACATACATTACTTATCCTGTACTGATCCAGAGTTACATCCTGTATTATACTCCAGAGCTGCACTCACTATTCTGCTGGTGGAATCACTGTGTACATACATTACTTATCCTGTACTGATCCTGAGTTACATCCTGTATTATACTCCAGAGCTGCACTCACTATTCTGCTGGTGCAGTCACTGTGTATATACATTACTTATCCTGTACTGATCCTGAGTTACATCCTGTATTATACTCCAGAGCTGCACTCACTATTCTGCTGGTGGAATCACTGTGTACATACATTACTTATCCTGTACTGATCCAGAGTTACATCCTGTATTATACTCCAGAGCTGCACTCACTATTCTGCTGGTGCAGTCACTGTTTCTATTTTCGGGTTGTTACATATTCGGTGCTGATGTCTTTCCTCCTGCGGTAGTTGTTACTCGGCTCCTGTTGATATTGGGGTCACTCTACGCCCTTCTTTCCTGTTGAGGTCTTCGGAGCCTCGTGCATCAGTGAGCTGAGAGATTTCTCTTGGTATTCTGTACATGAACCAGGAGGACCAGGATGAGCAGGTGTATGGTGCCCAGGAGAGGTTTTTCGTCCGGCTCGTTCCTGGCAATTCATGAGGCAGCGAGTGTGGAATTTCTTCAGTTCCTGCGGTGAGGCATGTAGTAAAACGAGATTGGCGAGCGCCGCTGTTTTCTGTTTGTTTACTTCTATTGCACATGAAATGCTGAGTGATGTCACTGCCATTAACTCTTTCCTGCTGCAGCGGAGTCCTGGCCTGTCGCTGCTGCCTGGGTCGTCGGGGGATATGTTCAGCTTGAGTTCCCATGGCCTGGGGCACACGGCTGGAGGTGTCTCCATCATGGCGGCCTCCGGTTACGTGTCTGGACCGGGCGCTGGTTATTGGGTTTGTTGTAAATATCTTTAGTATTCACGGTTATCACATGGCGGCGCCATGATACATCCCATGAAGGAGCGCGACTCTGGGATGTCACCCAGTTGTATCGGGTGTAATCCTCTCCTCTAGTATCGCTGAACACCTGAGCATCGGGGGCCTAGGAAAGCAGGATGACTCCCCCTGTGAAATACGGAATAACAGCGATATCCGTGGAAATTGATCAATAGGTCACATGTCAACCCTGGAATTTGCAGGTTGCAAAACTTCAAAAATTCTTAATTTCTTAGGGTACTTTCACACTAGCGTTTTTGTTTTCCGGCACTGAGTTCCGTCACAGGAGCTCTATACGCTCATGCGCAGACCTTAAAAATGCAAAAAAAATATTTTAATACCGGATCCGTTTTTCCAGATGACACCGGAGAGACGGGTCCGGCATTTCAATGCATTTGTCAGACGGATCCGTAACCGTCTGACAAATACCATTAGTTTGCATCCGGATTGCCGGATCCAGCGGGCAGTTCCGACTACGGAACTGCCTGCCGGAATCCTCTGTCGCAAGTGTGAATGTAGCCTTAAAGGGCCAGTAACCCTGCGAGTCTGTTGCAGATATTAGCGCTGGAGCGTTATAAGAGGAGCGGCTGATATCGGTCACGTGAAGAAGGTTCTCCGCGCTGCAGACGTGTGGTAGTTGTGGGGGTTTCTTCAGTTTCTGTCATTTGTCTTACTTCCCATCCAGCCTGACGTGGCGCAGATTCTCAGTCTTGTGCTGTTTCTAGTTGGGAGCAGATGTCTTATAGCGCCCTCGTCCTCTGATCAGGTGGTGGCTGGTACTGCAGTTTGGGACCTCAGCGGATGTGATCATGTTGGGTGTTCCCGGGCGCTGACTGCAGGCTGTAATTTTATAGTAATATTCAGTGACCTTTATAATTAGAATTAATGATCTATTGTCTAATTATAGCGGAGGTAATTACAGCCTGGATCCCGCGCGCTCGTGCCTGGCGGTCTGTGGGCTGCCCTATTTATAGGGAGGACTGTGCTGAGCATTTATCGTTGTTGTTTTTTCTGTAATTCCTAGAAATGTAGGTCTATGCGTCGCAGTCTTGTGTGAAGGTGTCAGCTGTCGGGCAAGGCTGTATGACAACCAATGTGCCACCATTACAGCGTCCATCGGGGGTGTCAGTCCAGAAGTCACAGTATGGCAGATCTGCCATTCAGGGTCATGGGAAAGCTGAGTGAAGTCTCTGTGAAGGATTCTTCATCAAAGTAAAATCTTGTGTTTAATATTCAGCTACTTTGTAGTGATTTGTCGCCATGTGACGCCGCGTTGTATCATCTGTGCGGATCTACCAGCGCCGGCTCCTTCCAGATCCCCTGAGACGTCTCATTACTTCCTAAGTTGAGCTGATTTCCTGTGCATTTTCTCTCTGTGCTCCACCACCTGCCGCCAAATAATCCTGCCCCGAATCTGGGCCTGGATCGTCCTGCCTGATGTCCGGTGGATTCCTTTAGTGTGTAGGTCCAGATGATGGTCTCTCATGGGGGGAGGGGGGGGGGGGGGGCGAACGAGGGGTCCTGCTTCCTGTGACCAAACCTGGACTATTACTCTTCATATCACCAACACTTGTATCGCTATGTTCTTTGTATGAAGAAAGAAATGGAAGTGTTTTCAGGTGCTAGCTACTGTTCTCTGGTGGCAGCTCTACGATAATCCGATATCCTAATCGCAAAGACACAATTTGTATCTGGAATTGTCACTTTATAAATGACTTATTATCCTTTAGAGCTGCACTCACTATTCTGCTGGTGCAGTCACTGTGTACACACATTACTTATCCTGTACTGATCCTGAGTTACATCCTGTATTATACTCCAGAGCTGTACTCACTATTCTGCTGGTGCAGTCACTGTGTACATACATTACTTATCCTGTACTGATCCTGAGTTACATCCTGTATTATACTCCAGAGCTGCACTCACTATTCTGCTGGTGCAGTCACTGTGTACATTACATTACTTATCCTGTACTGACCCTGAGTTACATCCTGTATTATACTCCAGAGCTGCACTCACTATTCTGCTGGTGCAGTCACTGTGTACATTACATTACTTATCCTGTACTGATCCTGAGTTACATCCTGTATTATACTGCAGAGCTGCACTCACTATTCTGCTGGTGCAGTCACTGTGTACAGACATTACTTATCCTGTACTGATCCTGAGTTACATCCTGTATTATACTCCAGAGCTGCACTCACTATTCTGCTGGTGCAGTCACTGTGTACATACATTACTTATCCCGTACTGATCCTGAGTTACATCCTGTATTATACTCCAGAGCTGCACTCACTATTCTGCTGGTGCAGTCACTGTGTACATACATTACTTATCCTGTACTGATCCTGAGATACATCCTGTATTATACTGCAGAGCTGCACTCACTATTCTGCTGGTGCAGTCACTCTGTACATACATTACTAATCCTGAGTTACATCCTGTATTATACTCCAGAGCTGCACTCACTATTCTGCTGGTGCAGTCACTGTGTACATATATTACTTATCCTGTACTGATCCTGAGTTACATCCTGTGTTATACTCCAGAGCTGCACTCACTATTCTGCTGGTTGTGATTGGAAACTGTCAGCAAGCCCTATTATGGTGGGCAGTGTTTCCTTTCCTGCATAGAATGAAGCAATAGAGTCGGACTTGTTATGTACAGATGACACTTCTCAGAATTCAAATCGGTAAACCATTATCTGTGCAGACTCTGAACAAGCAGGACATTTTGGGAGATTTCAGCTCTGTAGTGTTCAGAATTGCTTTATAGTATGTTCATTGTTTTTTTTTTTTTGTATTTATCCTGTTTTATTCTTTTTGTCCCATACACCTCCAGAGCTGCGCTTTGTGCCCATCCATCTTCAGTATGTGACTGTGAGGTTATGTAGTCGGCAGCGGGCAGTGTGGCGCTGACCAGAGGGGGCAGGAAGAGGGTCCCTGCTCTGGGTCAGTTTCACGCTGGGCACAGATTTGTAAAATTATACAATTTATTATCAAATTAAATGTTATTTTACTTATTGTTTGCTATTTATTATTTGTAATGTTATTTATTTTTATTTCTGATACAATGTTTCACTTGGGATTCTAAACATCAGAATGTTGATAGTTTTTTTTTTTTTTTCCCATTAGGGTCTGTATTATTGTCGCTTTATGTGCAGTTATTTTATCTGTATTGCCGTTCTTGGGGTCTCTCCCCAGGGTCTAGGGGTGTCTCCGTCAGGTTTTCTACCCTCTTCTGTGTTCTTGATGCCCAGTATAACGGAGTGGCAGCTTTGTAGACCCCCAGAGCACTGGGAGGATATGCTGCTCCATGGATGTGTCGGGGAGGGCAGGCACCCTAGTGAAGTTTAGCTCTTTGTACTGTGTATACAGCAGGAGTAACACTCCCATCAGCTTCCTGATAATTTCTGTCTATTATATATGTCTTTCTCATTATTCCTTGTGCCCATATTTGACCCTGGTCTGGGGGTCTCGGTCCAGCCTGCCCGGCTTTGTTTCTGAGAGATAGCGGGCATCAGCTGTGTCTTGTGAGCGGCCGCGGAGCGATAGGACAGGTCTCATGATGTCTGTGCCCAGGAGCTGGAGATAACAGGTTTCCTTTATACTCTGTGATTGCCAGCGGAGCACATGATGCGGCATCTGGGTATCTGCTGACGGGTACCTGGGTGTCATCGCGTTATATAACTGCACCCATCGGTTAATACTTGGGGCTTGACTGACCTCTGTGTATCTGACAGGCACAGTACTCCAATATGGGGTGTAAAATAGACTCCCCCCAATCTTCTCTCCTGTTCCACCTAGCATAGTGTCAGTTTTCACTGCAGTTCTGGCATTTCATTCAACGGAACACTTATTAAACCTGAGCCTCTTTATTCAAGAATGAAATGCCAGGTCTACAGTGAATACTGACACATAGAAAAAGTTGTTAGTGGGATTATGGAAATTCATAGCCATGCAGAATTGTGTGTGTAAAGCTGGGTGACACCTTCTGTGCACTTGTCACTGAGAACTGGTCACCTGTGTACAAGGCCAGGACAGAACATGTGATAGTCGGCCTGTTTTTAAACTGGTGTTACTGGGCTGGAGGTCTCGTTTTTGTATTGTCTGTCCACCAAGACCCCCACGTCGTATTTCATCTCGTAGTTTGCCACCAGTTACGTCTGATCGTCTGAATTATGGGGGTTTCATGCTGGATCATCTGTAATTGGTGGATGCCCCTTCCTCATCAATGATATGGAGCTTGGGTGATTTTGAGCAGCGCCGTGTGTTCTCCTCCAGACCCCCCTCCTCCAGCATCAAAGAGGTTTTACTCTACTGGCGTCAAGGTAAATGGGCACTATGGAATCCTAGCAACTGAAGGCAAATAGACTGTGACGTCAGCCGCATTGATGTCAGCAGAAGCCGCTCCATGTCCTGCTTCTACATGTGCGCTGTGTGCTGTCCCTAGGGGCCCCGGAGCCACTAATTTGGTCAAGGGCCCGTTCAATGTCCTCCCTCTCATAAGGCTCTAGGTCTCCCCTTCACCCTAAAATTTGTGAATTTGTATTCTCCTGTCCTACAGTCATCCTCTCCCCCCCCCTGAAATGGCTCATAACAGGCGGCAATAGACTGTATTCTCCTGTCCTACAGTCATCCTCTCCTCTGAAATGGTTGATAACAGGGAGCAATAGACTGTATTCTCCTGTCCTACAGTCATCCTCTCCCCTGAAATGGCTGATAACAGGGGGCAATAGACTGTATTCTCCTGTCCTACAGTCATCCTCTCCCCTGAAATGGCTGATAACAGGGAGCAATAGACTGTATTCTCCTGTCCTACAGTCATCCTCTCCCCTGACATGCCTGATAACAGGGAGCAATAGACTGTATTCTCCTGTCCTACAGTCATCCTCTCCCCTGAAATGGCTGATAACAGGGAGCAATAGACTGTATTCTCCTGTCCTACAGTCATCCTCTCCTCTGAAATGGCTGATAACAGGGGGCAATAGACTGTATTCTCCTGTCCTATAGTCATCCTCTCCCCTGAAATGGCTGATAACAGGGAGCAATAGACTGTATTCTCCTGTCCTACAGTCATCCTCTCCCCTGAAATGGCTGATAACAGGGGGCAATAGACTGTATTCTCCTGTCCTACAGTCATACTCTCCCTGAAATGGCTGATAACAGGGGGCAATAGACTGTATTCTCCTGTCCTACAGTCATCCTCTCCCCTGAAATGGCTGATAACAGGGGGCAATAGACTGTATTCTCCTGTCCTACAGTCATCCTCTCCCCTGAAATGGCTGATAACAGGGGGCAATAGACTGTATTCTCCTGTCCTACAGTCATCCTCTCCCCTGAAATGGCTGATAACAGGGGGCAATAGACTGTATTCTCCTGTCCTACAGTCATCCTCTCCCCTGAAATGGCTGATAACAGGAGGCAATAGACTGTATTCTCCTGTCCTACAGTCATCCTCTCCCCTGAAATGGCTGATAACAGGGGCAATAGACTGTATTCTCCTGTCCTACAGTCATCCTCCCCCCTGAAATGGCTGATAACAGGGGGCAATAGACTGTATTCTCCTGTCCTACAGTCATCCTCCCCCTGAAATGGCTGATAACAGGGGGCAATAGACTGTATTCTCCTGTCCTACAGTCATCCTCCCCCTGAAATGGCTGATAACAGGGGGCAATAGACTGTATTCTCCTGTCCTACAGTCATCCTCTCCCCCTGAAATGGCTGATAACAGGGGGCAATAGACTGTATTCTCCTGTCCTACAGTCATCCTCTCCCCCTGAAATGGCTGATAACAGGGGGCAATAGACTGTATTCTCCTGTCCTACAGTCATCCTCTCCCCTGAAATGGCTGATAACAGGGGCAATAGACTGTATTCTCCTGTCCTACAGTCATCCTCTCCCCTGAAATGGCTGATAACAGGGGGCAATAGACTGTATTCTCCTGTCCTACAGTCATCCTCTCCCCTGAAATGGCTGATAACAGGGGGCAATAGACTGTATTCTCCTGTCCTACAGTCATCCTCTCCCCTGAAATGGCTGATAACAGGGGGCAATAGACTGTATTCTCCTGTCCTACAGTCATCCTCTCCCCTGAAATGGCTGATAACAGGGGGCAATAGACTGTATTCTCCTGTCCTACAGTCATCCTCTCCCCTGAAATGGCTGATAACAGGGGGCAATAGACTGTATTCTCCTGTCCTACAGTCATCCTCTCCCCTGAAATGGCTGATAACAGGGGGCAATAGACTGTATTCTCCTGTCCTACAGTCATCCTCTCCCCTGAAATGGCTGATAACAGGGGGCAATAGACTGTATTCTCCTGTCCTACAGTCATCCTCTCCCCTGAAATGGCTGATAACAGGGGGCAATAGACTGTATTCTCCTGTCCTACAGTCATCCTCTCCCCTGAAATGGCTGATAACAGGGGGCAATAGACTGTATTCTCCTGTCCTACAGTCATCCTCTCCCCTGAAATGGCTGATAACAGGGGGCAATAGACTGTATTCTCCTGTCCTACAGTCATCCTCTCCCCTGAAATGGCTGATAACAGGGGGCAATAGACTGTATTCTCCTGTCCTACAGTCATCCTCTCCCCTGAAATGGCTGATAACAGGGGGCAATAGACTGTATTCTCCTGTCCTACAGTCATCCTCTCCCCTGAAATGGCTGATAACAGGGGGCAATAGACTGTATTCTCCTGTCCTACAGTCATCCTCCCCCTGAAATGGCTGATAACAGGGGGCAATAGACTGTATTCTCCTGTCCTACAGTCATCCTTTCCCCTGAAATGGCCGATAACAGGGGGCAATAGACTGTATTCTCCTGTCCTACAGTCATCCTTTCCCCTGAAATGGCTGATAACAGGGGGCAATAGACTGTATTCTCCTGTCCTACAGTCATCCTTTCCCCTGAAATGGCTGATAACAGGGGGCAATAGACTGTATTCTCCTGTCCTACAGTCATCCTCCCCCTGAAATGGCTGATAACAGGGGGCAATAGACTGTATTCTCCTGTCCCCTCATCAGCTTACATTTGCTGATAACAAAGTTGTATTGATTGATGACTTTAATGTTTCTGTCCCTTTAAGTGTTGGGCCCTCCCTGGTGCCGGCATCCATTGGTCCTAGAGTCTAGTGCCGTGTTTGTTTGGGCCCTTGGGCAGTGACAGGTGGCCCCCAGTATGCACAGTGCTGTGTACCCAGGAGCTCGGCAGTTCTGAGGCTGGTTCAGTAGTAATGGCGCATGCGCTGCTGTGTATACGACTCCTTTATCGCCTCATGAGTCAAATGTGCAGGAAGAAAGCGGTGGCCATGGATCCTCCTCCTCATGGAGAACATTCTATTCAGGACCCCAGGAAAGCTGGGTGGGAGCTTATCTAGTGGCCTTATAGGGGTCCTGTCCATAGGAGCACAGAACCTATGTAGATCCACATCTGAGCATTATCCTGTAGAAGTTATCCAGGGCCGCCTGATACATTGTATCCGGATCACAAGTGCTGCGGTGGATACATTGTCACAGCCTCACAGTCACTGACAGCAAGCAGATATACATGAGGAGCTGTGAGACGTATCAGGTTTTCAGGCTCTGGGCATGAACCTGATTGTTGTGGATCACTGACAGCAAGCAGAGATCTTAAGAATCCTAAGGAGTTGAAATATAGTTGCGATCACCTGAAGTTTGGGTTCGGGGAGTTTGGGGCGTCTTATCTCAGTTTGTTCAGATACAGTGGAGATTACAGGACACCATTCACACCCGGCAGAATCTGTGCACGTTCTATAGTCATGTACACGGGGGGCGAGAAGGATATTTTTGTGTGTTCTGCTGTTTCTCACTTGTAACCTTGTAAACAATCATTGTTACATTTGTCGCAGTCACAATTTGTGGTTTTACCTTTATTGATTGAAAAGTATTGGCCTGTGTCACTCTCTAGTCACCTCCAAAGCTGCACCGACCATTGTGTTGGCTTCTTGGGAGCACAGATGACTGTTCCATTGCCGAGCGGTTGGTCACATGTCTGACTCCAGAGTTTAGGTAACCCTGGGAAACCCAACAAAGTTGTGACTGCAGCTTTGGATGTGAATGGAGGTGGTTGGCTGAGATTTCCTCTGTTATTAAGGTTTGGTCACCGCACGCCTCCGTTTTCTCTTCCACATTTTTATGTCTTTCTGAATGGAATGTTTTGCATTTGTGACTCTTGTGTGAACTGATGTGAAAAGTCACGATTTTCACTATTGTGTCACTGCAGGCGCTGGATGCCATCATCAGTAGTTAACCCTTCACCCTCTGCTCATTCCAGGGAGGCTTGGCCCGCTTCTGCATGTCTCCCTTTGTGTGTTATACATGTGGATGGCACAGTTTATGCCCCTGCCTGGCCCTGCAGTGTATGTGGACTGTCGTGTGGATGGCACAGTCTATGCCCCTGCCTGGCCCTACAGTGTATGTGGGCTGTCGTGTGGATGGCACAGTCTATGCCCCTGCCTGGCCCTGCAGTGTATGTGGGCTGTCGTGTGGATGGCACAGTCTATGCTCCTGCCTGGCCCTGCAGTGTATGTGGGCTGTCGTGTGGATGGCACAGTCTATGCCCCTGCCTGGCCCTGCAGTGTATGTGGGCTGTCGTGTGGATGGCACAGTTTATGCCCCTGCCTGGCCCTGCAGTGTATGTGGGCTGTCATGTGGATGGCACAGTTTATGCCCCTGCCTGGCCCTGCATTGTATGTGGGCTGTCGTGTGGATGGCACAGTCTATGCTCCTGCCTGGCCCTGCAGTGTATGTGGGCTGTCATGTGGATGGCACAGTTTATGCCCCTGCCTGGCCCTGCATTGTATGTGGGCTGTCGTGTGGATGGCACAGTCTATGCTCCTGCCTGGCCCTGCAGTGTATGTGGGCTGTCGTGTGGATGGCACAGTCTATGCTCCTGCCTGGCCCTGCAGTGTATGTGGGCTGGGGTGAGTGGATGGCACAGTCTATGCTCCTGCCTGGCCCTGCAGTGTATGTGGGCTGTCGTGTGGATGGCACAGTCTATGCCCCTGCCTGGCCCTGCAGTGTATGTGGGCTGTCGTGTGGATGGCACAGTCTATGCTCCTGCCTGGCCCTGCAGTGTATGTGGGCTGGGGTGTGGATGGCACAGTCTATGCTCCTGCCTGGCCCTGCAGTGTATGTGGGCTGGGGTGTGGATGGCACAGTCTATGCCCCTGCCTGGCCCTGCAGTGTATGTGGGCTGTCGTGTGGATGGCACAGTCTATGCTCCTGCCTGGCCCTGCAGTGTATGTGGGCTGGGGTGTGGATGGCACAGTCTATGCTCCTGCCTGGCCCTGCAGTGTATGTGGGCTGTCGTGTGGATTTCTAGATCAATGCTTTGATCTTGAGGGTGTCCCTACAAAAAAAGATCTAAAAAGCTCCTCCTGAGCAGAATATATATATACAGAGAGAGAGAGAACTTGTCACAATCTGCTCAGCTCCTCCTGCTCTATAACACGCTGCCTGCAGATTACACAGTGACAGGTTCTCTTTATACAGTTGCAAGAAAAAGTATGTGAACCCTTTGGAATGATCTGGATTTCTGCACAAATTGGTCATAAAATGTGATCTGATCTTCATCTAAGTCACAACAATAGACAATCACAGTCGGCTTAACCTAACAGCACACAAAGAGTTAAATGTTACTATGTTTTTATTGAACACACCATGTAAACATTCACAGCGCAGGTGGGAAAAGTATGTGAACCCTTGGATTTAATAACTGGTTGAACCTCCTTTGGCAGCAATAACTTCCACCAAACGTTCCCTGTAGTTGCAGATCAGACGGCACAACGGTCAGGAGTAATTCTTGACCGTTCCTCTTTACAGAACGGTTTCAGTTCAGCAATATTCTCGGGATGTCTGGTGTGAATCGCTTTCTTGAGGTCCTGCCGCAGCATCTCCATCGGGTTGAGGTCAGGACTCGGACTGGGCCGCTCCAGAAGGCGGATTCTCTTCTGTTTAAGCCATTCTGTTGTTGATTTACTTCTATGCTTTGGGTAGTTGTCCTGTTGCAGCACCCGTCTTCTGTTGAGCTTCAGCTGGTGGACAGATGGCCTTAGGTTCTCCTGCAAAATGTCTTGATAAATTTGGGAATTCATTTTTCCTTTGATGATAGCAATCCGTCCAGGCCCTGACGCAGCAGAGCAGCCCCAAACCATGATGCCCCCACCACCATACCTCACAGTTGGGAGGAGGTTTTGAGGTTGGTGTGCTGTGCCTCTTTTTCTCCACACATAGTGTTGTGTTTTTTTTTTCCAATCAACTCCACTTTGGTGTCATCTGTCCACAGAATATTTTGCCAGTGCTGCTGTGGAACATCCAGGTGCTCTTGTGCAAACTGTAAACGTGCAGCAATGTTTTTTTGGACAGCAGTGGCTTCCTCTGTGGTGTCCTCCCATGAAATCCATTCTTGTTTAATGTTTTACGTATCGTAGATTCGCTGACAAGGATGTTAGCATATGCCAGAGACTTCTGTAAGTCTTTAGCTGACACTCTAGGATTCTCCTTCCCCTCATTGAGCAGTCTGCGCTGTGCTCTTGCAGTCATCTTTACAGGACGGCCGCTCCCAGGGAGAGTAGCAGCAGTGCTGAACTTCCTCCATTTATAGACAGTTTGTCTTACCGTGGACTGATGAACATCGAGGCTTTTGGAGATACTTTTATAACCCTTTCCAGCTTTATGCAAGTCAACAATTCTTAATCGTAGGTCTACTGAGAGCTCTTTTGTGCGAGGCATCATTCACATCAGGCAATGCTTCTTGTGAAAAGCAAACCCAGAACTGGTGTGTGTTTTATAGGGCAGCTGTAACCAACACCTCCAATCTCATCTCATTGATTGGACCCCAGTTGGCTGACACCTCACTCCAATTAGCTCTTGGAGATGTAATCAGTCTAGGGGTTCACATACTTTTCCACCTGCACTGTGAATGTTTACATGGTGCGTTCAATAAAAACGTGGTAACATTTAACTCTTTGTGTGTTATTAGTTTAAGCCGACTGTGATTGTCTATTGTTGTGACTTAGAGGAAGATCAGATCACATTTTATGACAAATTTGTGCAGAAATCCATATCATTCCAAAGGGTTCACATACTTTTTCTTGCAACTGTATATAATCTGCTCAGCTCCTTCTGCTCTATAACACGCTGCCTGCAGATTACATGGTGACAGGTTCTCTATATATAATCTGCTCAGCTCCTCCCGCTCTATAACACGCTGCCTGCAGATTACACGGTGACAGGTTCTCTGTATATATAATCTGCTCAGCTCCTCCTGCTCTATAACACGCTGCCTGCAGATTACATGGTGACAGGTTCTCTGTATATATAATCTGCTCAGCTCCTCCTGCTCTATAACACGCTGCCTGCAGATTACATGGTGACAGGTTCTCTGTATATATAATCTGCTCAGCTCCTCCTGCTCTATAACACGCTGCCTGCAGATTACATGGTGACAGGTTCTCTGTATATATAATCTGCTCAGCTCCTCCTGCTCTATAACACGCTGCCTGCAGATTACATGGTGACGGGTTCTCTGTATATATAATCTGCTCAGCTCCTCCTGCTCTATAACACGCTGCCTGCAGATTACATGGTGACAGGTTCTCTGTATATATAATCTGCTCAGCTCCTCCTGCTCTATAACACGCTGCCTGCAGATTACACGGTGACAGGTTCTCTGTATATATAATCTGCTCAGCTCCTCCTGCTCTATAACACTCTGCCTGCAGATTACACGGTGACAGGTTCTCTGTATATATAATCTGCTCAGCTCCTCCTGCTCTATAACACGCTGCCTGCAGATTACATGGTGACAGGTTCTCTGTATATATAATCTGCTCAGCTCCTCCTGCTCTATAACACGCTGCCTGCAGATTACATGGTGACAGGTTCTCTGTATATATAATCTGCTCAGCTCCTCCTGCTCTATAACACGCTGCCTGCAGATTACACGGTGACAGGTTCTCTGTATATATAATCTGCTCATCTCCTCCTGCTCTATAACACACTGCCTGCAGATTACATGGTGACAGGTTCTCTGTATATATAATCTGCTCAGCTCCTCCTGCTCTATAACACTCTGCCTGCAGATTACACGGTGACAGGTTCTCTGTATATATAATCTGCTCAGCTCCTCCTGCTCTATAACACGCTGCCTGCAGATTACATGGTGACAGGTTCTCTTTATATATAATCTGCTCAGCTTCTCCTGCTCTATAACACGCTGCCTGCAGATTACACGGTGACGGGTTCTCTATATATATAACCTGCTCAGCTCCTCCTGCTCTATAACACGCTGCCTGCAGATTACATGGTGACAGGTTCTCTGTATATATAATCTGCTCAGCTCCTCCTGCTCTATAACACGCTGCCTGCAGATTACATGGTGACGGGTTCTCTGTATATATAATCTGCTCAGCTCCTCCTGCTCTATAACACACTGCCTGCAGATTACATGGTGACAGGTTCTCTGTATATATAATCTGCTCAGCTCCTCCTGCTCTATAACACGCTGCCTGCAGATTACATGGTGACAGGTCCTCTTTATATATAATCTGCTCAGCTCCTCCTGCTCTATAACACGCTGCCTGCAGATTACATGGTGACAGGTTCTCTTTATATATAATCTGCTCAGCTCCTCCTGCTCTATAACACACTGCCTGCAGATTACACGGTGACAGGTTCTCTGTATATATAATCTGCTCGGCTCCTCCTGCTCTATAACACGCTGCCTGCAGATTACATGGTGACAGGTTCTCTTTATGTATAATCTGCTCAGCTCCTCCTGCTCTATAACACGCTGCCTGCAGATTACATGGTGACAGGTTTTCTGTATATATAATCTGCTCAGCTCCTCCTGCTCTATAACACGCTGCCTGCAGATTACACGGTGACAGGTTCTCTGTATATATAATCTGCTCAGCTCCTCCTGCTCTATAACACGCTGCCTGCAGATTACATGGTGACAGGTTCTCTGTATATATAATCTGCTCAGCTCCTCCCGCTCTATAACACACTGCCTGCAGATTACATGGTGACAGGTTCTCTTTATATATAATCTGCTCAGCTCCTCCTGCTCTATAACACGCTGCCTGCAGATTACACGGTGACAGGTTCTCTGTATATATAATCTGCTCGGCTCCTCCTGCTCTATAACGCGCTGCCTGCATATTACATGGTGACAGGTTCTCTGTATATATAATCTGCTCAGCTCCTCCTGCTCTATAACACGCTGCCTGCAGATTACATGGTGACAGGTTCTCTGTATATATAATCTGCTCAGCTCCTCCTGCTCTATAACACGCTGCCTGCAGATTACATGGTGACAGGTTCTCTGTATATATAATCTGCTCAGCTCCTCCTGCTCTATAACACGCTGCCTGCAGATTACATGGTGACAGGTTCTCTATATATATAATCTGCTCAGCTCCTCCTGCTCTATAACACGCTGCCTGCAGATTACACGGTGACAGGTTCTCTGTATATATAATCTGCTCAGCTCCTCCTGCTCTATAACACGCTGCCTGCAGATTACACGGTGACAGGTTCTCTGTATATATAATCTGCTCAGCTCCTCCTGCTCTATAACACGCTGCCTGCAGATTACACGGTGACAGGTTCTCTGTATATATAATCTGCTCAGCTCCTCCTGCTCTATAACACGCTGCCTGCAGATTACACGGTGACAGGTTCTCTGTATATATAATCTGCTCAGCTCCTCCTGCTCTATAACACACTGCCTGCAGATTACACGGTGACAGGTTCTCTGTATATATAATCTGCTCAGCTCCTCCTGCTCTATAACACGCTGCCTGCAGATTACACGGTGACAGGTTCTCTGTATATATAATCTGCTCAGCTCCTCCTGCTCTATAACACGCTGCCTGCAGATTACACGGTGACAGGTTCTCTGTATATATAATCTGCTCAGCTCCTCCTGCTCTATAACACACTGCCTGCAGATTACATGGTGACAGGTTCTCTGTATATATAATCTGCTCAGCTCCTCCTGCTCTATAACACGCTGCCTGCAGATTACACGGTGACAGGTTCTCTGTATATATAATCTGCTCAGCTCCTCCTGCTCTATAACACGCTGCCTGCAGATTACATGGTGACAGGTTCTCTGTATATATAATCTGCTCAGCTCCTCCTGCTCTATAACACACTGCCTGCAGATTACATGGTGACAGGTTCTCTCTATATATAATCTGCTCAGCTCCTCCTGCTCTATAACACACTGCCTGCAGATTACATGGTGACAGGTTCTCTGTATATATAATCTGCTCAGCTCCTCCTGCTCTATAACACGCTGCCTGCAGATTACACGGTGACAGGTTCTCTGTATATATAATCTGCTCAGCTCCTCCTGCTCTATAACACGCTGCCTGCAGATTACATGGTGACAGGTTCTCTGTATATATAATCTGCTCAGCTCCTCCTGCTCTATAACACGCTGCCTGCAGATTACACGGTGACAGGTTCTCTGTATATATAATCTGCTCATCTCCTCCTGCTCTATAACACGCTGCCTGCAGATTACATGGTGACAGGTTCTCTGTATATATAATCTGCTCAGCTCCTCCTGCTCTATAACACGCTGCCTGCAGATTACACGGTGACAGGTTCTCTGTATATATAATCTGCTCATCTCCTCCTGCTCTATAACACGCTGCCTGCAGATTACATGGTGACAGGTTCTCTGTATATATATAATCTGCTCAGCTCCTCCTGCTCTATAACACGCTGCCTGCAGATTACACGGTGACAGGTTCTCTGTATATATAATCTGCTCAGCTCCTCCTGCTCTATAACACGCTGCCTGCAGATTACATGGTGACAGGTTCTCTTTAACTGTATGGACCTATTCCTTGCTCCATCTGTTCCTGGCAAAGATGGGTGATTTCCTCATCTTCTTGACATTGAATGTTATATATAAAAAAAAATATTTTTGTAACTTTTACGCAATTTTTTTTTCTTCCCTGTTTTAACGCCCGTGTCTTCAGCCAGCGAGGGGTTAACATGTGCCGTGCAGCCGCCTGTCTCATTGGCTGTACTCAGCCCGATCAGATGAGGAAATGCAAGAACAACGGCTCCAGAACTTTGCCTGTTACCGCAGCAACCGCTGACGTCACGCGCAGCAATTAGCTCCGAGCTCTACAGTCCTTGTCCGCTGAACCTGACTGCATTAAAGGGGCGACCCCACGCTTAACCCCTTCATTAATGTCAGAGGAACGCCCGTTATTCTGAAGGAAAGCTAATTTAAAAAAAATTTGTAACTTTTTTCATAATTTATTTATTTTTTCATATATATATTTTTTTCATATTTCATGTAGTTTTTTTGCCTTCCATCTGCTGCTCTGCTTCCGCCACTTGAAGAGAACGAGCCTCGATGTCTCTGTATCAGATTTATTATGTTTCTTTAGACACGTTAAGATTTTTTTCTGAATTGTACAAGGGGGTGTGGCCTCTGGGTAAAGGGGCGTGCACAACTTGCTAGTTAAAATCATTGTCCAGGATTTTCAGATTGATGTACTCCTTAAAGTAGGCAGTCAGTATCTCGTCGGTGGAGGTCCGAGGCCCCTCGTCCCCACCGATCAGCTATTCCAGAGAGGTCAACACCACATCAGCAAAATTCTGGAATACCCCTTTAACTCTGACCACTCCTGTAAATGACTGCAGGGCCTGGTGTACTCGCTTCTCAGCATGCATCATCAGAGATTTCAGCTCTGAATCCAGCAGTATAGTGAGTGCAGCTCTGAAGTATAAGGCCCCATTCATAGGACCGTATTTTCAAGCCACATCCGATCCACAAAAAGTTAATTTTAATGGGGGCTGGAAAAGATGCGGACGGCAGCACACGGTGTGCGCTCCACATCTGTGTCCCCGTTCCATGGCACCTGCAAAAAAGTGTTCTGTTTAGGGCCGAACATTCCAATCTGCAAAACGTGGAGCGCACATGGCTGGCATCCGCAAAAACCGATATGGTCGTGTGAATGGGGCCTAATACAGGATGTAACTCAGGATAAGTAATGTATGTACACAGTGACTGCACCAGCAGAATAGTGAGTGCAGCTCTGGAGTATAATACAGGATGTAACTCAGGATCGTACAGGATAAGTAATGTATGTACACAGTGACTGCACCAGCAGAATAGTGAGTGCAGCTCTGGAGTATAATACAGGATGTAACGCAGGATCAGTACTGGATAAGTAATGTATGTACACAGTGACTGCACCAGCAGAATAGTGAGTGCAGCTCCGGAGTATAATACAGGATGTAAGTCAGGATCAGTACAGGATAAGTAATGTATGTACACAGTGACTGCACCAGCAGAATAGTGAGTGCAGCTCTGGAGTATAATACAGGATGTAACTCAGGATCGTACAGGATAAGTAATGTATGTACACAGTGACTGCACCAGCAGAATAGTGAGTGCAGCTCTGGAGTATAATACAGGATGTAACGCAGGATCAGTACTGGATAAGTAATGTATGTACACAGTGACTGCACCAGCAGAATAGTGAGTGCAGCTCTGGAGTATAATACAGGATGTAACTCAGGATCGTACAGGATAAGTAATGTATGTACACAGTGACTTCACCAGCAGAATAGTGAGTGCAGCTCTGGAGTATAATACAGGATGTAACTCAGGATCAGTACAGGATAAGTAATGTATGTACACAGTGACTGCACCAGCAGAATAGTGAGTGCAGCTCTGGAGTATAATACAGGATGTAACGCAGGATCAGTACTGGATAAGTAATGTATATACACAGTGACTGCACCAGCAGAATAGTGAGTGCAGCTCTGGAGTATAATACAGGATGTAACGCAGGATCAGTACAGGATAAGTAATGTATGTACACAGTGACTGCACCAGCAGAATAGTGAGTGCAGCTCTGGAGTATAATACAGGATGTAACTAAGGATCAGTACAGGATAAGTAATGTATGTACACAGTGACTGCACCAGCAGAATAGTGAGTGCAGCTCTGGGGTATAATACAGGATGTAACTAAGGATCAGTACAGGATAAGTAATGTATGTACACAGTGACTGCACCAGCAGAATAGTGAGTGCAGCTCTGGAGTATAATACAGGATGTAACTAAGGATCAGTACAGGATAAGTAATGTATGTACACAGTGACTGCACCAGCAGAATAGTGAGTGCAGCTCTGGAGTATAATACAGGATGTAATCAGGATCAGTACAGGATAAGTAATGTATGTACACAGCGACTGCACCAGCAGAATAGTGAGTGCAGCTCTGGAGTATAATACAGGATGTAACGCAGGATCAGTACTGGATAAGTAATGTATATACACAGTGACTGCACCAGCAGAATAGTGAGTGCAGCTCTGGAGTATAATACAGGATGTAACTAAGGATCAGTACAGGATAAGTAATGTATGTACACAGTGACTGCACCAGCAGAATAGTGAGTGCAGCTCTGGGGTATAATACAGGATGTAACTAAGGATCAGTACAGGATAAGTAATGTATGTACACAGTGACTGCACCAGCAGAATAGTGAGTGCAGCTCTGGAGTATAATACAGGATGTAACTAAGGATCAGTACAGGATAAGTAATGTATGTACACAGTGACTGCACCAGCAGAATAGTGAGTGCAGCTCTGGAGTATAATACAGGATGTAATCAGGATCAGTACAGGATAAGTAATGTATGTACACAGCGACTGCACCAGCAGAATAGTGAGTGCAGCTCTGGAGTATAATACAGGATGTAACTCAGGATCAGTACAGGATAAGTAATGTATGTACACAGTGACTGCACCAGCAGAATAGTGAGTGCAGCTCTGGAGTATAATACAGGATGTAACTCATTGACTGTTTGTGGTCTTCTATCTATATGTTATATGGGGTTCAGGAGTGACTCTTTCAGTATCCCCTGCAGCTCGTTTCACCTCTGTGCAGGGAATAGTCTGCAGGATTCGGCGTTCTCCTCCTTGGTGCTGGTCGTGTTCTGGCCGCCGCCGACCTCTTGGTTATGTCTGTGTAAATGACCCAGGGTTCTCTGGAAATCAGGAACATATTTCCCAATGTTGTTGCCTCATCTGTTTGATTCTGAGGTTGCTGAAGCGCCGTCCTGATCCGGACACGTGAGCGCCGCGCTCTGAACGCGCCACAAAATTCCTTCACATCCCATCTTTTAATGATTTTATTTATATATTTTTAGAATTGGTTCTTACTCCTCCCCTAACCCCCACCCCAGGGACCCCCCCCTGAGACCCCCTATTGGTGCTGAAACTTTGTAGAAGTTTTTTTCCTCAGAATTTTTGTTCTTTGTTCAGAGTCAGTTTTTTTTGTCGCGCTCTTTGCGATTTCCAGAGGAGACGCGGCGAACACGATCGTTCTCTTTGCTTCATTAGTTTCAGGCGCTGTTTTGGTTTCTGGAGTGGCCCTTTGTGAGCGGCCGCCCGCGGGTACTTACAGGGAGGTCAGTGCTCTGGGGCGGCTCCTTCCATGTTTGTTGCTTTAGCGTACACCTGTTCTCTGGGAGCTGGCGGCGATGTCGCTCCGCGGGGCCTGCGCCGACTATCGCATTAAGAGCGGTTGATTATAGGTTGAGATGGAGGAAGCAGCTCTTCTCATGTTAGGCAGTAAAGTATGTGCCCCCTCTTCTCTCAGTCTGTTTGGGACAGCGTCCAGCTCCGTCCTCTGTGCATCTCGCAGGCTAAAGGTCTACAACCTCCAGCTGTTGTGAAACTACAACTCCCAACATGCTCAGCTCACTTCTGTAGGAGTTCAAAGAACAGCCGAGCAAATTTGCATGCTGGGAGTTGTAGTTTCCCAACACCTTGGGTGCCAGAGGCTGCTGCCGCCCGTCCGAGGCTGTGATGTCTTTCTCAGCTCTCCAGATTTCTTACGACAATATGCTTGCTGTCAGTGAATGGGAACAGTCTTGTTTGCGCTTCCAGGCAGTAAACGTACACAGCTGAGCAGTGGATACAATTGTATCAGTTTGTAGGGCGCTCTGTGAACAGCCTGGACTGCAGACTGATACATTGTAACAGACTAGCAGAGGCGCTGTAGGCTGGAATCATGAGCGCAGTAAGGCCATGTATATGCTGTGTGACGCGGGTCAGAGGTGAACCAGGGCGTGTATCCTGACGGCGCTCACCTGGCCGGCGGTGCTGACGCATCCGTGTGTTCTACTTGATATTGGCTATACATGTTCTCTGGCCCCGGACGTGTAATGGCGATTTATTGCAGGGCGTAACGTATATAAATTTGCCCGCCCCGATGATGTATTGGTCAAGTGACCCATATAGGTCAGTTACTAGACACTGTCAAGTGGAAATTTCCAACATGGCTGACTTCTTTCCAGACGGCGGCGGTCTCTCATTGGTCGGCTAGAGATCCAGTGTGAATGGAGGATGAACCGCGAGTGGTGGACGCGTACGTGATGCAGTCCGGCGTCTCTCATGTTGAGGTCTCATTCACACGATCGTATTGTGGGCAGCAAACAGCGGGTCTGCGGTACCCGGGCACCGTGAACTCCGCGCTGCGGATGACTTGAATGGGTCCGCGATCTTCAAGATACGGCCTAAGATTGGACGGGTCTTATCTTTTGCGTTGCGGAGGCATGGAGCCGAAAGCCCATGGAAGGGCTACTGAGCGTTTCCGTGGGCTTCCGATCCACGCCTCCGCTCCGTAAAAGATAGGACGTCCTACCTTTTTGCTGTATGTTGCAGATCCCAAACCCATTCAAGTCAGTGGGTCGGCATCCACAGCGCGCGACCAGTTCACACGACCAGTGCCGATGTATTGAGCCCTTATTAGAAATAATGGTTCCGGCCGCTGCAGAGTTTCTTCTTTTTGTTGCTGTTTTTATAACAAACCGTACATTTTTAAGAACCGGAAACCAATAACAATGGGTGCCGGGTGCTGGTGTAGTGGGGTGCAGTGTGGATGGGTGCAGGGGGTGTAGTGGAGTGCAGTGTGGATGGGTGCAGGGGGGTGGTGCAGTGTGGATGGGTGTGGGGGGGGGTGTAGTGGGGTGCAGTGTGTATGGGGTGGTGCAGTGTGGATGGGTGCGCGGGGGGGTAGGGTGCAGTGTGGATGGGTGCGCGGGGGGGTAGGGTGCAGTGTGGATGGGTGTGGGGGGGGTGTAGTGGGGTGCAGTGTGGATGGGGTGGTGCAGTGTGGATGGGTGCGCGGGGGGGTAGGGTGCAGTGTGGATGGGTGCGCGGGGGGTAGGGTGCAGGGGGTGTAGTCGGGTGCAGTGTGGATGAGTGTGGGGGGTTGTGTAGTAGAGTGCCGGATGGATGGGTGGCGGCGGCGGCGGCGGGGGGGGGGGGGGGGGGTGTAGTAGGTAAAGTACAGTAAACCTGGGAGTTGCTCGGGAAGATTTCTTGTGTTGGAGGTTTACAGGGAAGGACATTGTGTGGGCTCCGGGGTGAGAGACGGGTCATGTGGGGAGTGATGGCGTTGGGGGGGGGGGGGGGACACAATAGGTAAAGCTAAGTCAACGAGGTTGTGTCCACCTGGTAGGAGTGGAGCTGGGGCTGAGGAGACAGTCAGCGGTAGGAGTGGGGCTGAGGAGACAGTCAGCGGTGGGAGTGGGGCTGAGGAGACAGTCAGCGGTGGGAGTGGGGCTGAGGAGACAGTCAGCGGTAGGAGTGGGGCTGAGGAGACAGTCAGCGGTGGGAGTGGGGCTGAGGAGACAGTCAGCGGTGGGAGTGGGGCTGAGGAGACAGTCAGCGGTGGGAGTGGGGCTGAGGAGACAGTCAGCGGTGGGAGTGGGGCTGAGGAGACAGTCAGCGGTGGGAGTGGGGCTGAGGAGACAGTCAGCAGTAGGAGTGGGGCTGAGGAGACAGTCAGCGGTAGGAGTGGGGCTGAGGAGACAGTCAGCGGTAGGAGTGGGGCTGAGGAGACAGTCAGCGGTGGGAGTGGGCTGAGGAGACAGTCAGCGGTGGGAGTGGGGCTGAGAAGACAGTCAGCGGGTAGGAGTGGGGCTGAGGAGACAGTCAGCGGTGGGAGTGGGGCTGAGGAGACAGTCAGCGGTGGGAGTGGGGCTGAGGAGACAGTCAGCGGTGGGAGTGGGGCTGAGGAGACAGTCAGCGGTAGGAGTGGGGCTGAGGAGACAGTCAGCGGTGGGAGTGGGGCTGAGAAGACAGTCAGCGGTGGGAGTGGGGCTGAGGAGACAGTCAGCGGTGGGAGTGGGGCTGAGGAGACAGTCAGCGGTGGGAGTGGGGCTGAGGAGACAGTCAGCGGTGGGAGTGGGGCTGAGGAGACAGTCAGCGGTGGGAGTGGGGCTGAGAAGACAGTCAGCGGTGGGAGTGGGGCTGAGAAGACAGTCAGCGGTGGGAGTGGGGCTGAGAAGACAGTCAGCGGTGGGAGTGGGGCTGAGAAGACAGTCAGCGGTGGGAGTGGGGCTGAGAAGACAGTCAGCGGTGGGAGTGGGGCTGAGGAGACAGTCAGCGGTGGGAGTGGGGCTGAGGAGACAGTCAGCGGTGGGAGTGGGGCTGAGGAGACAGTCAGCGGTGGGAGTGGGGCTGAGAAGACAGTCAGCGGTGGGAGTGGGGCTGAGGAGACAGTCAGCGGTGGGAGTGGGGCTGAGGAGACAGTCAGCGGTGGGAGTGGGGCTGAGAAGACAGTCAGCGGTAGGAGTGGGGCTGAGGAGACAGTCAGCGGTGGGGCTGGGGCTGAGGAGACAGTCAGCGGTAGGGGCTGAGGAGACAGCTGTTACCCCTCCCCCAGCCGCTGTCCTGCTCTCGGTGAGGTGTCACCCGCTCCCTTCACTCTGCAGCACTTTTTGCACCCTCGGCTGTTGCTGGGCGACTGCTGACGTCAGTGCAAGCTGCACAAGAGGCTTTGTGTGTTTATCTGTTCAGGGCGAACCCTTAAACATGGGGGGTTGGAGTCAGTGACTCCTCCAGAGCTGCTCCTCACTAAACTCTGGCAGCAAAGTCCATCACAACAAAGCACCTGAGAAAGCGACAGTGCAGCTTGTGGTGTGACTTGTGATCTGCCCTGATGTGAGGAGTCTTTCTCTAAAGAGTTTATTGCTTCATGTGAAGAATAAGGCTACTTTCACGCTGGCGTTTTGGCTTTCCGTTTGTGAGATCCATCTAGGGCTCAGCGGTCTTCGCCCTAATGCATTCTGAATGTAGAGGATCCGCTCAGAATGCGTCAGTTTGCCTCCGATCCGTCTCCATTCCGCTCCGGAGGCCGACACCAAAATGCTGCCTGCAGCCAAACGGATCCTGACACACAGTGTAAGTCAATGGCACAATCTGGCACAATAGAAAACGGATCCGTCCCCCATTGACTTTCACTGGTGTTCAAGACGGATCCGTCATGGCCGTGTTACAGATAATACAAAGGGATCCGTTCTGAACGGATGCAGACGGTTGTATTATCTGCGCAGATCCATGATGGATCCACACCAAACGCGAGTGTGAAAGTAGCCTAATAGAGATAATGCTACAACAGCGCAACAATGTAACCACTGCTGCAACAGCACGACAATTAGCCTAACAGCGGGCACATGAAAGACGCATGTGCTGCCGAATAATACACGACTTTATGCCGATTTAACACAAACCAGTAACAACTTTATTAAATGACACAAGAAGCAGCGAGTGGTGAAACGCGTTGGCCCGATCGCTGCGGTCTGTATGCCGTTCGCACTTTGCGTTTATCTACTTTACTATTACTCATTATTTGTGTCCTTTATTGTTCTATATTGATCCTCCTGCAGGGATCCGCAATCTGTGGCGCTCCAGCTGTCGTGAAACTACAAATCCCAGCATGCTCCATTCACTTTTACGGGAGTTACAAGAGCAGCCCAGCAAGTGTGCATGCTGGGAGTTGTAGTTTCACTACAGCTGGAGTGTCGGGGGTAGCTGATCCATGTCCTTTTTACGTATTTTGACAGAGATTTACTCGAAAGAGGCCCCGAATATTCTGTAATAACCCGAGGACGAAGCCATGTGCTCCTGAGGTGGGCGCCGTTTACATACCCCCGTACCTCGACTTGTCACCAGGTGGGAGTCGCGCTCGCTCGATCTGGTACCACCAGACTTCTTCCTTTGGGGTATGCCTGGCACTGTGGAGGATCCAACGTGAAATTGCTGCAATCCCCCTGATTTCTTTGCCAATACGTTCAGGAACATGCCGCGCGGCGCCAAAATGTGACTGGCAGCAAACAGATCCCTTACAGCATCGCACGTATTGCAATCGATTACGGATGTCGCGTATTTCTTTGGTTCTATTGCTTTATCCTAACGGAAGTTACAACAGAATATTTGGGGCTTCTTTCTAGTGAATCTCCTTGTATTTTAACCTCTTTCCGACCACGTACAGCGCTGGTCGTGTCTTTAAATATGGCGCCATAGCCACCATGTGCCTGCTGTTTTAAACAGCAGGCACCCGGAGTTAGTGTCTGTGATCAGCGATAACTCCGATCGCAGACATTTAACCCCAAACTCAAATGTGACCACAGCACCTGCGAGCAAAAACCCCGGACCCACGCACTCCCTGGCCTGCAATAGCTCCCCCTAGTGGTGATCGGTGGAGCTGTGCTCCTGCGGGGACCCTGCCTGTGGCTCCATAGGAACATGGCGAAGTTCTCCTCGACTCCAATACTAATGCATTGAAGTCTATGACAGAAGCAATTTGGTGATCACATGTTCAGGTTCCTAGGAAACTATTAAGTGTAAAAAAATTCATAAAATAATATATAAAAAAGGTTTTAGAAATATAAAATTCAACATCCCCAAAATTAAAAACAAAAATAGACTTTACATCACAGGCATCGCTGCATCCAAAATGCCCCAACTATTAAAATATAATATTTATCCCGTACGGCAAACAGCAAAATGGGGAAAAAAACAAACATCAAAAGGGCTGATTTTCCATTTGTTTGGGGAGTCTTATCTTCCCCCCAATTTTTTTTTACACTGAAACTTTATAAATGTGGTACCACTGTAATTGTGCTGACCCGGAGGCGAAGCGCGAAAACGGAAAATCTCCCGGAGCTGAAAGATTTAATATAAATAAATAATTGTTACTGATTTGTATTAAGATGCAACAATGTAATAAATGCTACAAACATCACTGACCCGGGGGCAACCCACAGGTGAGATGTGGCGGCTCTGCAGGCCGTATCACACTGGACAGGATTAGATACACAGCTGAGCAGACAGTATCACACAGGATAGGATTAGATACACGGTTGAACAGACAGTATCACACAGGATAGGATTAGATACACAGCTGAGCAGAGCATGTCAAACATAACTGGATTAGATACAGTATCGCACATGGCAGGATTAGATACAGTATCGCACATGGCAGGATTAGATACAGTATCGCACATGGCAGGATTAGATACAGTATTGCACATGGCAGGATTAGATACAGTATCGCACATGGCAGGATTAGATACAGTATCGCACATGGCAGGATTAGATACAGTATCGCACATGACTGGATTAGATACAGTATCGCACATGACTGGATTAGATACAGTATCGCACATGACTGGATTAGATACAGTATCGCACGTGACTGGATTAGATACAGTATCGCACGTGGCAGGATTAGATACAGTATCGCACGTGGCAGGATTAGATACAGTATCGCACGTGGCAGGATTAGATACAGTATCGCACGTGGCAGGATTAGATACAGTATCGCACGTGGCAGGATTAGATACAGTATCGCACGTGGCAGGATTAGATACAGTATCGCACGTGGCAGGATTAGATACAGTATCGCACGTGGCAGGATTAGATACAGTATCGCACGTGGCAGGATTAGATACAGTATCGCACGTGGCAGGATTAGCTACAGTATCGCACGTGGCAGGATTAGCTACAGTATCGCACGTGGCAGGATTAGCTACAGTATCGCACGTGGCAGGATTACAGTATCACACGTGGCAGGATTAGATACAGTATCGCACGTGGCAGGATTAGATACAGTATCGCACGTGGCAGGATTAGATACAGTATCGCACGTGGCAGGATTAGATACAGTATCGCACGTGGCAGGATTAGATACAGTATCGCACGTGGCAGGATTAGATACATGTAGAAGTTGCATTTCTTCTGATTTTGGAGAAATGGTCGCCGTCAGTTGGTGAAGTTCGCTTTGAATATTTCTATTTGCTTATGTAAAGTGCTGCTGACGTCGATGCATTTTTCATACTTAATTAACCCTCACTTATTTTTGAGTATTTTGTTGCCGTGTGAACTTCCTCTTCGCTGCACACATGGCGGCGGCCGCTCCTGCTCTGAGATCGCCGCGTGCACGTAATTGTGGCTTGTGCAGGAATCGCTCTGACATGTGGTGGTTTTGGTGACAGCTGAGATGTAAAACTTGTTTCCTCAGGGGAGAAGCTGGGGGAGGGGGTGATGGCATCTAATGTAGGGGGAAGGCCCCCCAAACCTTCAAGGGCAGCTGTTTTGCTCATCCTGAGCCCCCTGATGTATGCTAAGATAATATAACTGATATCTGGAGAGCGGTGATGTCACCTCCTGTATAATAAAACTGATATCTGCAGAGCGGTGATGTCACCTCCTGTATAATATAACTGATAGCTGTACAGCGGTGATGTCACCTCCTGTATAATATAACTGATATCTGGAGAGCGGTGATGCCACCTCCTGTATAATATAACTGATAGCTGTACAGCGGTGATGTCACCTCCTGTATAATATAACTGATATCTGGAGAGCGGTGATGTCACCTCCTGTATAATATAACTGATATCTGGAGAGCAGTGATGTCACCTCCTGTATAATATAACTGATATCTGGAGAGCGGTGATGTCACCTCCTGTATAATATAACTGATATCTGGAGAGCGGTGATGTCACCTCCTGTATAATATAACTGATAGCTGTACAGCGGTGATGTCACCTCCTGTATAATATAACTGATATCTGGAGAGCGGTGATGCCACCTCCTGTATAATATAACTGATATCTGGAGAGCGGTGATGTCACCTCCTGTATAATATAACTGATATCTGGAGAGCGGTGATGCCACCTCCTGTATAATATAACTGATATCTGGAGAGTGGTGATGTCACCTCCTGTATAATATAACTGATATCTGGAGAGCGGTGATGCCACCTCCTGTATAATATAACTGATATCTGGAGAGCGGTGATGTCACCTCCTGTATAATATACCTGATATCTGGAGAGCGGTGATGTCACCTCCTGTGTAATATAACTGATACCTGGAGAGCGGTGATGTCACCTCCTGTATAATATAACTGATATCTGGAGAGCAGTGATGTCACCTCCTGTATAATATAACTGATATCTGGAGAGTGGTGATGTCACCTCCTGTATAATATAACTGATATCTGGAGAGCGGTGATGTCACCTCCTGTATAATATAACTGATATCTGGAGAGCGGTGATGCCACCTCCTGTATAATATAACTGATATCTGGAGAGCGGTGATGCCACCTCCTGTATAATATAACTGATATCTGGAGAGTGGTGATGTCACCTCCTGTATAATATAACTGATATCTGATGAGCGGTGATGTCACCTCCTGTATAATATAACTGATATCTGATGAGCAGTGATGTCACCTCCTGTATAATATAACTGATAGCTGTACAGCGGTGATGTCACCTCCTGTATAATATAACTGATATCTGGAGAGCGGTGATGCCACCTCCTGTATAATATAACTGATAGCTGTACAGCGGTGATGTCACCTCCTGTATAATATAACTGATATCTGGAGAGCGGTGATGTCACCTCCTGTATAATATAACTGATATCTGGAGAGTGGTGATGCCACCTCCTGTATAATATAACTGATAGCTGTACAGCGGTGATGTCACCTCCTGTATAATATAACTGATATCTGGAGAGCGGTGATGCCACCTCCTGTATAATATAACTGATAGCTGTACAGCGGTGATGCCACCTCCTGTATAATATAACTGATAGCTGTACAGCGGTGATGTCACCTCCTGTATAATATAACTGATAGCTGTACAGCGGTGATGTCACCTCCTGTATAATATAACTGATATCTGGAGAGCGGTGATGTCACCTCCTGTATAATATAACTGATATCTGGAGAGCAGTGATGTCACCTCCTGTATAATATAACTGATATCTGGAGAGCGGTGATGTCACCTCCTGTATAATATAACTGATATCTGATGAGCGGTGATGTCACCTCCTGTATAATATAACTGATATCTGATGAGCGGTGATGTCACCTCCTGTATAATATAACTGATATCTGGAGAGCAGTGATGTCACCTCCTGTATAATATAACTGATATCTGGAGAGCGGTGATGTCACCTCCTGTATAATATAACTGATATCTGGAGAGCGGTGATGTCACCTCCTGTATAATATAACTGATATCTGGAGAGCAGTGATGTCACCTCCTGTATAATATACCTTGGGTTGGGAAACTGAGTACTGGAGGAGGGTATATAGAGGGGGGGACGGGACTGGAGGAGGGGATATAGTGTATATAGAGGGGGGGAGGACTGGAGGAGGGGATATAGTGTATATAGAGGGGGGGGGGGACTGGAGGAGGGTATCTATTTCCGTTATATACCCTCCTCCGGTCCTCCTTTTATATACTGATGCCCTGGTCATTGGCCGCCATGGCAGACCGGGCTCTCAGTTGGGTACGACTTCTGATGTGGTGCCAAGAAGAGCAGGGAACGGCTCTCCGAGCAGTCGCTGTAGCCGGTCTGGGCGCCGGTCACCCGGTCCTGTGGAGGGGAGGTTACTGGCTCAGTCGATGGCTCTGAAAGTGAACTTCCCCTTTAAGCTATAAGTAGAGAGATGGTGAAATCGATCTCTTGCATGTTGTGCTGCGCTCTCTGGGGTCCCAATGGTTGTCACCTGGTGATGGTGGCCGCTGTGGGAACTCTGAATAGACACCTTCTCTCCGACTCGTGGACGTGTCTCCTGGGATGTGATTATTTAGGGGGTTTATAACGTATGTCGTGTCCGTTTTCTGCATGATTTGTAGTGGTTACTTGTCAGTCTCTCTGGCAGCGAGCACAAAGGCGGACTCTATGAATGACTGGAGGCTGAGTTCTTTTTGAGCACTTGGCCCGGTGGCACAGAGACGCCTTGTACATCCCATAAGGGGGAATCTCATTGGCGGCCCTTTCAGCGTATATGGCACAGCGCCCGCCGTCCTCGCGTCCAGCTCTGGTTCTCATGTGTATCTCCTACTAAACATACTGGACATCAATAGGATGACGTATAGTTAAGGGTTTTCAGCGTTCCCATCACTGTTCCCACCCAAGGGTCCCCATCGTTGCTCATAATTGTGTATACAATGGTCTTCAGGGACCCCATAGCTGCACCTGTTTGTGTGTATAATGGTCTTCAGGGACCCCATCGCTGCACCTATTTGTGTGTATAATGGTCTTCAGGGACCCCATCGCTGCACCTATTTGTGTGTATACAATGGTCTTCAGGGACCCCATCGCTGTACCTATTTGTGTGTATAAAATGGTCTTCAGGGACCCCATCGCTGCACCTATTTGTGTGTATACAATGGTCTTCAGGGACCCCATCGCTGTACCTATTTGTGTGTATACAATGGTCTTCAGGGACCCCATCGCTGCACCTATTTGTGTGTATAATGGTCTTCAGGGACCCCATCGCTGCACCTATTTGTGTGTATACAATGGTCTTCAGGGACCCCATCGCTGCACCTATTTGTGTGTATAATGGTCTTCAGGGACCCCATAGCTGCACCTATTTGTGTGTATACAATGGTCTTCAGGGACCCCATAGCTGCACCTATTTGTGTGTATACAATGGTCTTCAGGGACCCCATCGCTGCACCTATTTGTGTATACAATGGTCTTCAGGGACCCCATCGCTGCACCTGTTTGTGTGTATATAATGGTCTTCAGGGACCCCATCGCTGCACCTATTTTGTGTGTATAATGGTCTTCAGGGACCCCATAGCTGCACCTATTTGTGTGTATACAATGGTCTTCGGAGACCCCATAGCTGCACCTATTTGTGTGTATAATGGTCTTCGGAGACCCCATAGCTGCACCTATTTGTGTGTATAATGGTCTTCAGGGACCCCATAGCTGCACCTATTTGTGTGTATAATGGTCTTCGGAGACCCCATAGCTGCACCTATTTGTGTGTATACAATGGTCTTCGGAGACCCCATAGCTGCACCTATTTGTGTATACAATGGTCTTCGGAGACCCCATAGCTGCACCTATTTGTGTGTATAATGGTCTTCGGAGACCCCATAGCTGCACCTATTTGTGTATACAATGGTCTTTGGAGACCCCATAGCTGCACCTATTTGTGTGTATACAATGGTCTTCAGGGACCCCATAGCTGCACCTGTTTGTGTGTATAATGGTCTTCAGGGACCCCATCGCTGCACCTATTTGTGTGTATAATGGTCTTCAGGGACCCCATCGCTGCACCTATTTGTGTGTATACAATGGTCTTCAGGGACCCCATCGCTGTACCTATTTGTGTGTATAAAATGGTCTTCAGGGACCCCATCGCTGCACCTATTTGTGTGTATACAATGGTCTTCAGGGACCCCATCGCTGTACCTATTTGTGTGTATACAATGGTCTTCAGGGACCCCATCGCTGCACCTATTTGTGTGTATAATGGTCTTCAGGGACCCCATCGCTGCACCTATTTGTGTGTATACAATGGTCTTCAGGGACCCCATCGCTGCACCTATTTGTGTGTATAATGGTCTTCAGGGACCCCATAGCTGCACCTATTTGTGTGTATACAATGGTCTTCAGGGACCCCATAGCTGCACCTATTTGTGTGTATACAATGGTCTTCAGGGACCCCATCGCTGCACCTATTTGTGTATACAATGGTCTTCAGGGACCCCATCGCTGCACCTGTTTGTGTGTATATAATGGTCTTCAGGGACCCCATCGCTGCACCTATTTTGTGTGTATAATGGTCTTCAGGGACCCCATAGCTGCACCTATTTGTGTGTATACAATGGTCTTCGGAGACCCCATAGCTGCACCTATTTGTGTGTATAATGGTCTTCGGAGACCCCATAGCTGCACCTATTTGTGTGTATAATGGTCTTCAGGGACCCCATAGCTGCACCTATTTGTGTGTATAATGGTCTTCGGAGACCCCATAGCTGCACCTATTTGTGTGTATACAATGGTCTTCGGAGACCCCATAGCTGCACCTATTTGTGTATACAATGGTCTTCGGAGACCCCATAGCTGCACCTATTTGTGTGTATAATGGTCTTCGGAGACCCCATAGCTGCACCTATTTGTGTATACAATGGTCTTTGGAGACCCCATAGCTGCACCTATTTGTGTGTATAATGGTCTTCGGAGACCCCATAGCTGCACCTATTTGTGTGTATAATGGTCTTCGGAGACCCCATAGCTGCACCTATTCCTTATTTGTGTTTTACTTAACTAAACATTGAAATTGAGACCCCAAAAAGGAAAAGTTGTGGAATTATGGAAATCACAGGATCGATGGACATGGTAATGATATGCAAATTATAAGAAATGGAAACAAAATATTCAAAATATCTCTCCTTATTCAGTGTGGAGTATGAGCGCCCCCGTGCCCTGGCAGCCATCAGTGAGGTTATTAATGGTGGTTCTGCTGTGCTGAATGCACTTGGGCACACAAATCATCAAGATCCGCTGCTGGCAGCTCCCTCTGCATTGCCATCCAATGACGTCCCAGATGTGCTCTGTCGATGCTGCAGGTCACGGGAGCACGTTCAGGCCACGCAGGCTCACTGCAGCCCCAGCAAACTGGCTCCTGGGACACTTTGGAGTAATGGCCGGACCACTGGTCCCACAACCAGATCAATGTAATGTTGAGCTGTTCGTGTACCTGAAATGAAGACTAAGGGGACTTTCACACTTGCGTTGTTTGATTCCGGCAGGCAGTTCCGTTGCCTGAACTGACTGCCTGATGCAAACGGATGTCAATTTTTCTGACCGATCAGGCATTTTTCAGACTGATCAGGATCCTGATCAGTCAGAAAAATGCATTGCAATACCGGATCCGTTTTTTTGGTGTCCTCAGGCAAAACGGATCAGTTTTATTTTTATTTTTTTTCATTTTTTAAAGGTCTGCGCATGCGCAGACCGGAAGGACGGAGCCGGCACTAATACATTCCTATGGAAAAAAATGGTATTCAGGTAAGTCTTCAGGTTTTCTCTTTTGCCTGATCAGTCAAAACGACTGAATTTAACTGAAGACGTCCTGATGCAAACTGAGCGGATCACTCTCCATTCAGAATGCAGGGGGATATGCCTGATCAGTTATTTTCCGGTATAGAGCCCCTGTGACGGAACTCTATGCCGGAAAAGAAAAACGCAAGTGTGAAAGTACCCTAAGGGGTCCGGCTATCGTACATTATGCCACCCCATACCATAATTCCAGGAGTAGGGCTGGTGTGACGTTCCCTGGTTAAGGCCTCTAAATGGCATTGTCCACGGGGTCTTCAGACCAATCTCCGACTATCATTGCATCGGAGACAAAAGCGACACTCATCCCTAAAGCGGACTGACCTCCATTCCAGCCTCTACTCCTGTCTTGTTGTCACCATGATGGCCCTTAAGGACGGTGGCCCATTGCTGTACCTATTAAGTGTAAATAAGGGTCTTCAGGAACCCCCATTGCTGTACCTATTATGTATATATAAGGGTCTACATTGACCCCATTGCTGTACCTATTGTGTATATTAGGGTCTTTAGGGACCCCATTGCTGTACCTATTATGTGTAATGGTTTATTATGTTACTTATTTTTGGAATAATTGTGCTCAGTTTTTGTAACCTTTTTCAGTAGATTTTTTGTATTAATGCATATTGGATCCATCACCTCTCATCAGAACCGGACAGACATGTAATTTACAATAGATAAAGCACTTTTTGCCTCCAGGTTGTTGATGACCATTTCATATTTTGGTATTTAAAGGTCTGGTTTTGATGCATCCGTACGTGGTTAACATTGCCGACCGATCCCACACACAACCGGTCAGGACTGAGGGGACATGAAGAGGTTAATGATCTTCAGCAGACGTGTGCCCCTTCTTCCTGTAATTGCTTTCACATGTCTCAATCTGCACCTTGCTGTGCCTGCAGAGCTGTCGCTCAGTCTGTGATCCTTGACTGTTTACATACAGAAGTGACAGCCTTGTTACAATGTATCAGTTTCCACTGTTCAGCTCACACTGAAGTCTTCAGACTGGATACAACAGTGACAAACCTTCAGCTGTGTTATCAGAAGGGGTATATGAGGAGAATTGAGATCTGGAAAGTTAAGGACCGGACACATAACGTATGAAGCCAAGTTGCTGGTCTCCGGCCCTTTAAGCCCTTCTCTTCCATAGGGTCGTGTTGGTGACTTCCAGGCTCATCCTCGATGTTGTGCCGTTGGCGTGACCTTCCCGTGGCATTCCAGAGCTGGAGGGCAGACTTCCTGCGCCCAGTCATTGTTCTTCACGTGTTTGTGCAGCGGGCAATGTCCATACGGTCGGCCACGTCCCGGTCACATCCGCCCTGCATGCTACGCTCAGCCCCAATACCGCAAACGTCAGGAAGGATTGGGTTTCGCTGCTTTTCCCTCTTCTTCCTGCATTAAAATAAATTATTAAATGAAAACCTGAATATGTGGGGGCCCCTGGGGATGACGCAGAGGCAGGAAGACCCGGGGCCCCTCCTGTTGATTCCTCTGGCGGATTGTCACGTAAAAGGGGTGACAGTAGAGGACTCCTGTACACGTGTTAAGGCTACTCTCACACTGGCGTTTTGGCTCTCCGTTTGTGAGATCCGTTCAGGGCTCAGCGGTCAAAAACGGATCCGTTTTGCTCTAATGCATTCTGAATGGAAAAGGATCTGCTCAGAATGCGTCAGTTTGCCTCCGATCAGTCTCCATTCCGCTCTGGAGGCCGCCTGCAGCGTTCTGGTGTCCGCTTGACGAAACTGAGCCAAACGGATCCGTCCTGACACACAATGCAAGTCAATGGGGACGGATCCGTCCTGGCCGTGTTACAGATAATACAAACGGATCCATTCTGAACGGATGCAGGCGGTTGTATTATCTGAACGGATCCGTCTGTGCAGATCCATGACGGATCCGCACCAAACGCGAGTGTGAAAGTAGCCTAATGCGGCAGCGCATAATTTGCTCAGGAACAATTGAAGTTGGAGGGTTTGAAACGCGTCTAGCACCTGTGAGCGCACAGCGTCATCCCCCAGATACCGACCGCTGCAGTCAGTAGAGGTCAGGCCTTTCCCAGGGATCCAGGATGCGGTCGATCGCTGCTGTTTATGTCACATGGCCTGTCCAGTGTTTTCCATCATCAATTGTCCAAGGTGACTGAATGTCACATTCCTGGCAAATGGCCCCCCGCAGTGGACCCTGACGCGTTCAAGACCCGGCCGGACACAGCCAGTCACATGTGATATAAATGTCTCTGGAGGTTATATCAGAGACATAGGAGGCAGTATTATAGTAGTTATATCCTTGTACATAGGAGCAGTATTATAGTAGTTATATTCTTGTACATAGGAGCAGTATTATAGTAGTTATATTCTAGTACATAGGAGGCAGTATTATAGTAGTTATATTCTTGTACATAGGAGCAGTATTATAGTAGTTATATTCCTGCACATAGGAGGCAGTATTATAGTAGTTATATTCTTGTACATAGGAGCAGTATTATAGTAGTTATATTCTTGTACATAGGAGCAGTATTATAGTAGTTATATTCTAGTACATAGGAGGCAGTATTATAGTAGTTATATCCTTGTACATAGGAGCAGTATTATAGTAGTTATATTCTTGTACATAGGAGCAGTATTATAGTAGTTATATTCTTGTACATAGGAGGCAGTATTATAGCAGTTATATTCTTATACATAGGAGCAGTATTATAGTAGGTATATTCTTGTACATAGGAGGAGTATTATAGTAGTTATATTCTTGTACATAGGAGGCAGTATTATAGTAGTTATATTCTTGTACATAGGAGCAGTATTATAGTAGTTATATTCTTGTACATAGGAGCAGTATTATAGCAGTTATATTCTTGTACATAGGAGGCAGTATTATAGTAGGTATATTCTTGTACATAGGAGCAGTATTATAGTAGTTATATTCTTGTACATAGGAGCAGTATTATAGTAGTTATATTCCTGCACATAGGAGGCAGTATTATAGTAGTTATATCCTTGTACATAGGAGCAGTATTATAGTAGTTATATTCTTGTACATAGGAGACAGTATTATAGTAGTTATATTCCTGCACATAGGAGGCAGTATTATAGTAGTTATATCCTTGTACATAGAAGGCAGTATTATAGTAGTTATATTCTTGTACATAGGAGCAGTATTATAGTAGTTATATTCTTGTACATAGGAGCAGTATTATAGTAGTTATATTCCTGTACATAGAAGGCAGTATTATAGTAGTTATATTCCTGCACATAGGAGGCAGTATTATAGTAGTTATATCCTTGTACATAGGAGCAGTATTATAGTAGTTATATTCTTGTACATAGGAGCAGTATTATAGTAGTTATATTCTTGTACATAGGAGCAGTATTATAGTAGTTATATTCCTGTACATAGGAGGCAGTATTATAGTAGTTATATTCTTGTACATAGGAGCAGTATTATAGTAGTTATATTCCTGTACATAGGAGCAGTATTATAGTAGTTATATTCTTGTACATAGGAGCAGTATTATAGTAGTTATATTCTTGTACATAGGAGCGGTATTATAGTAGTTATATTCTTGTACATAGGAGCAGTATTATAGTAGTTATATTCCTGCACATAGGAGGCAGTATTATAGTAGTTATATCCTTGTACATAGGAGCAGTATTATAGTAGTTATATTCTTGTACATAGGAGCAGTATTATAGTAGTTATATTCTTGTACATAGGAGCAGTATTATAGTAGTTATATCCTTGTACATAGGAGCAGTATTATAGTAGTTATATTCTTGTACATAGGAGCAGTATTATAGTAGTTATATTCTTGTACATAAGAGCAGTATTATAGTAGTTATATCCTTGTACATAGGAGCAGTATTATAGTAGTTATATTCTTGTACATAGAAGCAGTATTATAGTAGTTATATTCTTGTACATAGGAGCAGTATTATAGTAGTTATATTCCTGTACATAGGAGGCAGTATTATAGTAGTTATATTCTTGTACATAGGAGCAGTATTATAGCAGTTATATTCTTGTACATAGCAGGCAGTATTATAGTAGTTATATTCTTGTACATAGGAGCAGTATTATAGTAGTTATATTCTTGTACATAGCAGGCAGTATTATAGTAGTTATATTCTTGTACATAGGAGCAGTATTATAGTAGTTATATTCCTGTACATAGGAGCAGTATTATAGTAGTTATATTCTTGTACATAGGAGGCAGTATTATAGTAGTTATATTCTTGTACATAGGAGGCAGTATTATAGTAGTTATATTCCTGTACATAGGAGGCAGTATTATAGTAGTTATATTCTTGTACATAGGAGCAGTATTATAGCAGTTATATTCCTGTACATAGGAGCAGTATTATAGTAATTATATTCTTCTACATAGGAGCGGTATTATAGTAGTTATATTCTTGTACATAGGAGCAGTATTATAGTAGTTATATTCTTCTACATAGGAGCAGTATTATAGTAGTTATATTCTTGTACATAGGAGCAGTATTATAGTAGTTATATTCTTGTACATAGGAGCAGTATTATAGTAGTTATATTACTGTACATAGGAGCAGTATTATAGCAGTTATATTCTTGTACATAGGAGCAGTATTATAGTAGTTATATTACTGTACATAGGAGCAGTATTATAGCAGTTATATTCTTGTACATAGGAGGCAGTATTATAGCAGTTATATTCCTGTACATAGGAGCAGTATTATAGTAGTTATATTCTTGTACATAGGAGCAGTATTATAGTAGTTATATTCTTGTACATAGGAGCAGTATTATAGTAGTTATATTCTTGTACATAGGAGACAGTATTATAGTAGTTATATTCTTGTACATAGGAGCAGTATTATAGTAGTTATATTCTTGTACATAGGAGGCAGTATTATAGTAGTTATATTCTTGTACATAGGAGCAGTATTATAGTAGTTATATTCTTGTACATAGGAGGCAGTATTATACTAGTTATATTCTTGTACATAGGAGCAGTATTATAGTAGTTATATTCCTGTACATAGGAGGCAGTATTATAGTAGTTATAGTCTTGTACATAGGAGCAGTATTATAGTAGTTATATTCTTGTACATAGGAGCAGTATTATAGTAGTTATATTCTTGTACATAGGAGGCAGTATTATAGCAGTTATATTCTTGTACATAGGAGGCAGTATTATAGTAGTTATATTCTTGTACATAGGAGCAGTATTATAGTAGTTATATTCTTGTACATAGGAGCAGTATTATAGTAGTTATATTCTTGTACATAGGAGCAGTATTATAGTAGTTATATTCTTGTACATAGGAGGCGGTATTATGGTAGTTATTTGTACCTGGTTGTGCCCGTTTTGGTTAGATGGGGTCGGAGTATGTTTGTGTCGGGGTTTATTACACTCCTGTGTGTTGTAGTGTCAGTTATTCCTGTGTTGCGGTAAGTTGTATCGCCTGGTTGTGATGTTGACACCTATGATGTGACTGGGTTTTTTCTCTGCTCTGAGACGCTGCGACCTTTTATTATCTCGCAGGCTCAGAACTAAAAGTACTTGTAGAAGTGTCACCGCGTCTCGTGGTCCTGTTGATCCGGCTGCAGGACGCTTCATGCCTCAGTGCGGACTTGGCGCTGGTCCCAGATGCAGTCCCAGCGCCAGCTGGATCTCCGGTGGCCTCCTGCACCTGTGCTCGTAATTTAAAGCATTGCTCCATTCCCCGTGTAATTAGGTGAATCCCATAATAACAGACGTTCCAGTAACCGCCCCGCGAGGTTCTCCACTGCCGCCGTCTCTTAGAGGACTTTTCCGTCTGAAGTAAAATCCTTAGCAATTCCTGAACGCCATTGTCCTGAGGGAGGGGGTGACTGGCCTGTGCCGCACTGGACCAGCAGTGATCCTGCTGCGCTGTGTGAACTGAGCCCTATGTTTCTGCTCCTGGGAAAGCTGGGTGCTGATATTTTGGCTGCCCTGAATCTACTTGTGCATTGTGGTAAATCCGGATGCAGATCCTCTGGGTGAGGCGTGGTGAGTGCCATTTCCGCAGTCACCCAGCTTTCCCCGAGTCGGATAGATGGAAGAATTGATGAGGGTTTGTGTGAGCGGTGACTCCTGGACCTTCCTGTGGGGGTCTGGGTTCTCCGTGTTGGGTCTACGGTTTGTGTGTGTTCTGTGCCCGGCGGATTCCAGCGCGGTGCGCAGCTTATTCCCTTACATGGGCTGCGCTCGTCGTTCTGGGCGCAGACTGCGCAGTGCCTCCCGAAATATTTCCCCTGGCGGGGTCTGGAGATCTGTTCTTTGTTCTCGTCTTCTGCTCCTGACAAGACTAAAGAGTCAGCTGGAGAGAATCCAACATGGCCGAACGAGCGCTGCACCTGTGTGTACCGCTTTAAGAATGCCGCGGCTACATTGTATCACACACAGCCCCCTCCCCCCCCCCCCCCGCTCCTGGTTTAACCCTATACGTTGACAGCGGAGCCCCACTTTATCTTCTACTGAGTTATGGGCAGGGTCCTCAGTGATACAGGGTTAATTCAGCTTTATCCGTGTGTCAGTCTTAACTGTAGTTCTGGCATTTAATTCATTACTCACTTTGAGCTTAACTAAAGTGTCAAGTTGCAAGGAATTGTGGGAGAACACCGAAGACGTTCAAAGAGAGTCTGTGATGTAACGATAACCCTGTGATTATCATCAGTCCTCTCAGACATCAAATCTTTACTAATTTCAAGGTATCTGCTTGCTGTCAGTGAATATGTGGTCAAAATTCCACACAGCTGAGGGTTTGTTACTATTGTATCCACACAGAACATTCCTCTGTGGTCTAAAGAGCCTGGACTGTAGACCGTTACAATGTGTCAGTGCAGGTAAACTGGATCATACTGTCAGGACTCAGGACAGTAAAGGGGCTTGTGCTATTGCTTTGGCTTTCATAGTAACAACCCCTCAGCTGTGAGCAGGACTAGATCTCTACAGGCTTTGATCTTGCTCTCAGGGAATGTTTTTGTTCTCTGACAGCAAGCAGAGATAGTGAAAATGGAGATAACTTGCCGTTCAGAGTGCCTTAGATGGACTGTGTTGGTGTGGATTTTCTGGGCGCTGGCAGTTGGGCTGCAGGAGTTGGTGGGTGACATTCGGTGACTCGCTGTCCTTCTGTCACCGAGTGTCAGAGTACTCGAGGTTCCCCCTGGTTTCCACCCCGTTGCTATGGTTCCTCTTGTATCGTGTCATGTTTCCATGGTGAATCCTGTGTCCTCCACTGAAGTCTGACCACGGCACGCGCAGCGCTGTCTCACCTGCATCTGCTCCACGCAGATAGATGACTGGGGTCACAGGGGGCACCCCGACCCCCTAATAATGGGCAAACCCTTATAATAGGTGCTCACGACTGGGGGTGCCCGATGACCCACTGCTTCTATCTGGAGAGTGGTGATGTCACTGGTCCATCCTTGTATCTGGAGAGTGGTGATGTCACTGGTCCATCCTTGTATCTGGAGAGTGGTGATGTCACTGGTCCATCCTTGTATCTGGAGAGTGGTGATGTCACTGGTCCATCCTTGTATCTGGAGAGTGGTGATGTCACTGGTCCATCCTTGTATCTGGAGAGTGGTGATGTCACTTGTCCATCCTTGTATCTGGAGAGTGGTGATGTCACTGGTCCATCCTTGTATCTGGAGAGTGGTGATGTCACTGGTCCATCCTTGTATCTGGAGAGTGGTGATGTCACTGGTCCATCCTTGTATCTGGAGAGTGGTGATGTCACTGGTCCATCCTTGTATCTGGAGAGTGGTGATGTCACTGGTCCATCCTTGTATCTGGAGAGTGGTGATGTCACTGGTCCATCCTTGTATCTGGAGAGTGGTGATGTCACTGGTCCATCCTTGTATCTGGAGAGTGGTGATGTCACTGGTCCATCCTTGTATCTGGAGAGTGGTGATGTCACTGGTCCATCCTTATATCTGGAGAGTGGTGATGTCACTGGTCCATCCTTGTATCTGGAGAGTGGTGATGTCACTGGTCCATCCTTGTATCTGGAGAGTGGTGATGTCACTGGTCCATCCTTGTATCTGGAGAGTGGTGATGTCACTGGTCCATCCTTATATCTGGAGAGTGGTGATGTCACTGGTATAATCCTTATATCTGGAGAGTGGTGATGTCACTGGTATAATCCTTATATCTGGAGAGTGGTGATGTCACTGGTCCATCCTTATATCTGGAGAGTGGTGATGTCACTGGTCCATCCTTATATCTGGAGAGTGGTGATGTCACTGGTCCATCCTTATATCTGGAGAGTGGTGATGTCACTGGTATAATCTTATATCTGGAGAGTGGTGATGTCACTGGTATAATCTTATATCTGGAGAGTGGACTCTTCTTTTAACCCTCTACGTGCTGCTCTTCCTGAAGGATAGGTGATCAATATTAATCGCCCAGAGAACCCCTTTAAGCTCCTCTGTTTTTGGCCACAAAATTAGACTGGCGAGTATTTATTAACAGTCGCACACCGGTTGATGAATTAGACTCTGCGTACGTATTGCTATTAGTCCGCCCTCTGGTGGTTGTTTTTCAGTACAACAGGTTCATATTCACTCAGACTGGTCTCATTTATTTGCGCATTAAAAGTTGACTCTTTGAGGGAAAAAGTCAGTCTCCTAGAAAGTTGCACTTCACCACGGAAAACAAAGAAAAGTGCGCACATCCATAAATAGGTTGGAAAAAAGTCACAAAACTTAGAAAACTTCCGAATTAGTTAAAAAAAATCTAAATAGTTGAATGATGTACAAAAGCCTCCAAAACGGGCACAATTTCTGTAGTAAATGTGACTTAAAGAATAACTGTCCAAAACAGCATTTTTTAGACTAAAAACAGGCGCAAACACTTTAGTAAATCTGCCCCAGTGAGAAGTGTCAGTAATTGGGACATGGACAAGTTACACGTGTGATCCTACTGCTCCAGCCGGTGAGATTGGGAGATTGCGCCAAAGGTAGAAGGACTGATAATGACAATCGGAGTCCGTGGATTTATTTCTGAATTTCACAGTCACTGGAGCCAGCCGTGTGCTGCCATCTAGTGGTCGATCTCCGGTACTGAGCCATTTCAGGCCGGGGAGAGGATGACTGTAGGACCGGAGAATACAGTCTATTGCCCCCTGTTATCAGCCATTTCAGGGGAGAGGATGACTGTAGGACAGGAGAATACCGTCTATTGCCCCCTGTTATCAGCCATTTCAGGGGAGAGGATGACTGTAGGACAGGAGAATGCAGTCTATTGCTCCCTGTTATCAGCCATTTCAGGGGGGAGGATGACTGTAGGACAGGAGAATACAGTCTATTGCCCCCTGTTATCAGCCATTTCAGGGGGGAGAGGATGACTGTAGGACAGGAGAATACAGTCTATTGCCCCCTGTTATCAGCTATTTCAGGGGAGAGGATGACTGTAGGACAGGAGAATACAGTCTATTGCCCCCTGTTATCAGCCATTTCAGGGGAGAGGATGACTGTAGGACAGGAGAATACCGTCTATTGCCCCCTGTTATCAGCCATTTCAGGGGGGAGGATGACAGTAGGACAGGAGAATACAGTCTATTGCCCCCTGTTATCAGCCATTTCAGGGGGGAGGATGACTGTAGGACAGGAGAATACAGTCTATTGCCCCCTGTTATCAGCCATTTCAGGGGGGAGAGGATGACTGTAGGACAGGAGAATACAGTCTATTGCCCCCTGTTATCAGCTATTTCAGGGGAGAGGATGACTGTAGGACAGGAGAATACAGTCTATTGCCCCCTGTTATCAGCCATTTCATGGGAGAGGATGACTGTAGGACAGGAGAATACAGTCTATTGCCCCTGTTATCAGCTATTTCAGGGGAGAGGATGACTGTAGGACAGGAGAATACAGTCTATTGCTCCCTGTTATCAGCCATTTCAGGGGAGAGGATGACTGTAAGACAGGAGAATACAGTCTATTGCCCCTGTTGTCAGCCATTTCAGGGGAGAGGATGACTGTAGGACAGGAGAATACAGTCTATTGTCCCCTGTTATCAGCCATTTCAGGGGAGAGGATGACTGTAGGACAGGAGAATACAGTCTATTGCCCCCTGTTATCAGCCATGTCAGGGGAGAGGATGACTGTAGGACAGGAGAATACAGTCTATTGCCCCCTGTTATCAGCCATGTCAGGGGGGAGGATGACTGTAGGACAGGAGAATACAGTCTATTGCCCCCTGTTATCAGCCATGTCAGGGGGGAGGACGACTGTAGGACAGGAGAATACAGTCTATTGCCCCAGTTATCAGCCATTTCAGGGAGAGGATGACTGTAGGACAGGAGAATACAGTCTATTGCCCCCTGTTATCAGCCATTTCAGGGGAGAGGATGACTGTAGGACAGGAGAATACAGTCTATTGCCCCCTGTTATCAGCCATTTCAGGGGAGAGGATGACTGTAGGACAGGAGAATACAGTCTATTGCTCCCTGTTATCAGCCATTTCAGGGGAGAGGATGACTGTAGGACAGGAGAATACAGTCTATTGCCCCCTGTTATCAGCCATTTCAGGGGGGAGGATGACTGTAGGACAGGAGAATACAGTCTATTGCCCCCTGTTATCAGCCATTTCAGGGGAGAGGATGACTGTAGGACAGGAGAATACAGTCTATTGCCCCCTGTTATCAGCCATTTCAGGGGAGAGGATGACTGTAGGACAGGAGAATACAGTCTATTGCTCCCTGTTATCAGCCATTTCAGGGGAGAGGATGACTGTAGGACAGGAGAATACAGTCTATTGCCCCCTGTTATCAGCCATTTCAGGGGAGAGGATGACTGTAGGACAGGAGAATACAGTCTATTGCCCCCTGTTATCAGCCATTTCAGGGGAGAGGATGACTGTAGGACAGGAGAATACAGTCTATTGCTCCCTGTTATCAGCCATTTCAGGGGAGAGGATGACTGTAGGACAGGAGAATACCGTCTATTGCCCCCTGTTATCAGCCATTTAAGGGGAGAGGATGACTGTAGTACAGGAGAATACAGTCTATTGCCCCCTGTTATCAGCCATTTCAGTCGGGGGGGGGGGGGGGGGGGATGGGATGGGACGGTATCTGCTTTCTGATCCTGGTGATACAGTGTATCCCTTCTCTGAGCCCTGTGATACAGTGTAGCCCCGCCAGTCACGCGTATTTCCCGGGGGCAGGTGACTTTACACACTGGGTGATTGATATTTGTGGGTGTGTGGTTTTCGGGGTTCCGGTCATGGGTTTGATCTGTTTTCATTGATTTTCCATGAACTGACTTTACGCCCGTTTATTGCGGTTAAAGTCACGACCTCATGTTCTCGTGGTCATGTGATTCCCCCTCCTGGCGCCGCTTTGTTCACCATTTCATCCCATCAGACTGTCAGGAGCTGAAATCCAGTGGATTGTTTACTATGTTTCAGTTCCTCGCCATTTTCAAGATCTCTGCTTGCTGACAGTGAAGAAAATCTATCCAGAGGCTGAAGACCCATCCTGACCTGGCCCTGCTGAGAATTAGTTACTGTCCTCTTGAGACAAAAGTTTCCTGTCCTTACCTGATAGTCTCACAGCTGAGGGTTTGTCACAATGTGTTCAGACACTCCATGCTGATACATTGTAGCAAACAATCAGGACAGGAGAGTCTTTTGCTAATGATGTAGTTGCCTCACAGGAGTTTCTGGAAGGGAATCCATTGTTGCGAAACCTCAGATGTGAAAAGTATTTGGTCCGGATCTGGATGCAAATAAGAATATTTCTATTCATTGCCAGCAAGGAGATAGCTTGGAATAAGATGAGGAGTCTATTAGAAGGCTGCAGAAGTGAAGACATTGACTGCTGAGCTGCTGTGCCTCGCGGCCCGCGCTCTCCTCGCACTGAGCCCCATTGACGTCAGCGGCTGTCAGATGAGATCCGCTGCTCTGTGGTTTCTGTATTTGTGCCAGCGCCACCCCCATCGTCTTCACATTGTTCTGAGGATGCTGGGAGCTGTAGTTCTGTGATGCTTGTTATGAGCCCCTATAGTTATTATGGGGGTGCCTGTATCCTGTGCTTCCAGCAGGGGGCAGCACTGTGCAGACATCCCTCTGTACTGTGCCCATGCTGTGCATGTCACCCAGCTTTCCTAGAGTCCTGTTTGTGTAAGGCAGCCGGGTGGCAACCAGTGAGGTGACAACCAGTGAGGTGGCCTTATCAGTCGTCACCCAGCTTTCCTATCGGTTACATTGCTGCAGGACCCTGGGAAAGCTGGGTGATGCTCCATGGAAGCCAGAATGAAGGTCATGTGACCGCGGCGCGCGCCCCTTCCCTGTATTTCCACTTTCCTGTTCCTGAGTTAGTATTGCGGCGCGGTCGAGGTTAGCAGGTTCCTCCTCCGCCTCTGTAATTAGTGACCGTTTGTTCGCAGCTGCAGCAATTGTGTTGTTTCCTCGCCCCTCGCCGCAAAATTCTAAATCTTCTTATTTACTTTCCTTTTTCTCTCATTTCAGATGATTCTCTGGGACTGGGACTTTAAACAGTGGTACAAACCCCAATACCAGGTAAGTGCACTGCTCACATCCAGAGCTGCAGCATCTATTCTGCTGTTACATTATGCCTTATACTCCGTCACATCCAGAGCTGCAGCTTCTATTCTGCTATTACATCATGCCTTATACTCCAGTCACATCCAGAGCTGCAGCTTCGATTCTGCTGTTATAGTATGCCTTATACTCCGTCACATCCAGAGCTGCAGCTTCTATTCTGCTATTACATCATGCCTTATACTCCAGTCACATCCAGAGCTGCAGCTTCGATTCTGCTGTTATAGTATGCCTTATACTCCAGTCACATCCAGAGCTGCAGCTTCTATTCTGCTATTACATCATGCCTTATACTCCAGTCACATCCAGAGCTGCACCTTCTATTCTGCTGTTATAGTATGCTTTATACTCCAGTCACATCCAGAGCTGTCGTTACATCATGTCTTATACTCCAGTCACATCCAGAGCTGCAGCTTCTATTCTACTGTTACATCATGCTTTATACTCTAGTCACATCCAGAGCTGCAGCTTCTATTCTACTGTTACATCATGCTTTATACTCTAGTCACATCCAGAGCTGTGCTTACAGTGCCATTGCCTCCCCTGCTTGTTCAGTGTCTGTGCAGTTCCTGCTGCATTGTGGGATGGGTGACACTACATGGGGCCCCGCGGTGAGGAGCAGTGCATTGTGGGATGGGTGACACTACACGGGGCCCCGCGGTGAGGAGCAGTGCATTGTGGGATGGGTGACACTACATGGGGCCCCGCGGTGAGGAGCAGTGTATTGTGGGATGGGTGACACTACACGGGGCCCCGCGGTGAGGAGCAGTGCATTGTGGGATGGGTGACACTACACGGGGCCCCGCGGTGAGGAGCAGTGCATTGTGGGATGGGTGACACTACACGGGGCCCCGCGGTGAGGAGCAGTGCATTGTGGGATGGGTGACACTACATGGGGCCCCGCGGTGAGGAGCAGTGCATTGTGGGATGGGTGACACTACACGGGGCCCCGCGGTGAGGAGCAGTGCATTGTGGGATGGGTGACACTACACGGGGCCCCGCGGTGAGGAGCAGTGCATTGTGGGATGGGTGACACTACACGGGGCCCCGCGGTGAGGAGCAGTGCATTGTGGGATGGGTGACACTACATGGGGCCCCGCGGTGAGGAGCAGTGTATTGTGGGATGGGTGACACTACATGGGGCCCCGCGGTGAGGAGCAGTGCATTGTGGGGTGGGTGACACTACATGGGGCCCCGCGGTGAGGAGCAGTGCATTGTGGGATGGGTGACACTACATGGGGCCCCGCGGTGAGGAGCAGTGCATTGTGGGATGGGTGACACTACACGGGGCCCCGCGGTGAGGAGCAGTGCATTGTGGGATGGTGACACTACACGGGGCCCCCGCGGTGAGGAGCAGTGCATTGTGGGATGTGGTGACACTACATGGGGCCCCGCGGTGAGGAGCAGTGCATTGTGGGATGGGTGACACTACACTGGGGCCCCGCGGTGAGGAGCAGTGCATTGTGGGATGGGTGACACTACACGGGGCCCCGCGGTGAGGAGCAGTGCATTGTGGGTATGGGTGACACTACACGGGGCCCCGCGGTGAGGAGCAGTGCCTTGTGGATGGGTGACACTACACGGGGCCCCGCGGTGAGGAGCAGTGCATTGTGGGATGGGTGACACTACACGGGGCCCCGCGGTTGAGGAGCAGTGCATTGTGGGATGGGTGACACTACACGGGGCCCCGCGGTGAGGAGCAGTGCATTGGGGATGGGTACACTACAGGGGCCCCGCGGTGGGAGCAGTGCATTGTGGGATGGGTGACACTACACGGGGCCCCCGCGGTGAGGAGCAGTGCGTTGTGGATGGGTGACACTACATGGGGCCCGCGGTGAGGAGCAGTGCATTGTGGGATGGGTGACACTACACGGGGCCCCGCGGTGAGGAGCAGTGCATTGTGGGATGGGTGACACTACACGGGGCCCCGCGGTGAGGAGCAGTGCATTGTGGGATGGGTGACACTACATGGGGCCCCGCGGTGAGGAGCAGTGCATTGTGGGATGGGTGACACTACATGGGGCCCCGCGGTGAGGAGCAGTGCATTGTGGGATGTGGTGACACTACATGGGGCCCCGCGGTGAGGAGCAGTGCATTGTGGGATGGGTGACACTACACGGGGCCCCGCGGTGAGGAGCAGTGCATTGTGGGATGGGTGACACTACACGGGGCCCCGCGGTGAGGAGCAGTGCATTGTGGGATGGGTGACACTACACGGGGCCCCGCGGTGAGGAGCAGTGCATTGTGGGATGGGTGACACTACACGGGGCCCCGCGGTGAGGAGCAGTGCATTGTGGGATGGGTGACACTACACGGGGCCCCGCGGTGAGGAGCAGTGCATTGTGGGATGGGTGACACTACACGGGGCCCCGCGGTGAGGAGCAGTGCATTGTGGGATGGGTGACACTACATGGGGCCCCGCGTGAGGAGCAGTGCATTGTGGGATGGGTGACACTACACGGGGCCCCGCGGTGAGGAGCAGTGCATTGTGGGATGGGTGACACTACACGGGGCCCCGCGGTGAGGAGCAGTGCATTGTGGGATGGGTGACACTACACGGGGCCCCGCGGTGAGGAGCAGTGCATTGTGGGATGGGTGACACTACACGGGGCCCCGCGGTGAGGAGCAGTGCATTGTGGGATGGGTGACACTACACGGGGCCCCGCGGTGAGGAGCAGTGCATTGTGGGATGGGTGACACTACACGGGGCCCCGCGGTGAGGAGCAGTGCATTGTGGGATGGGTGACACTACACGGGGCCCCGCGGTGAGGAGCAGTGCATTGTGGGATGGGTGACACTACACGGGGCCCCGCGGTGAGGAGCAGTGCATTGTGGGATGGGTGACACTACACGGGGCCCCGCGGTGAGGAGCAGTGCATTGTGGGATGGGTGACACTACACGGGGCCCCGCGGTGAGGAGCAGTGCATTGTGGGATGGGTGACACTACACGGGGCCCCGCGGTGAGGAGCAGTGCATTGTGGGATGGGTGACACTACACGGGGCCCCGCGGTGAGGAGCAGTGCATTGTGGGATGGGTTGACACTACACTGGGGCCCCGCGGTGAGGAGCAGTGCATTGTGGGATGGGTGACACTACACGGGGCCCCGCGGTGAGGAGCAGTGCATTGTGGGATGGGTGACACTACACGGGGCCCCGCGGTGAGGAGCAGTGCATTGTGGGATGGGTGACACTACACGGGGCCCGCGGTGAGGAGCAGTGCATTGTGGGATGGGTGACACTACACGGGGCCCCGCGGTGAGGAGCAGTGCATTGTGGGATGGGTGACACTACACGGGGCCCCGCGGTGAGGAGCAGTGCATTGTGGGATGGGTGACACTACACGGGGCCCCGCGGTGAGGAGCAGTGCATTGTGGGATGGGTGACACTACACGGGGCCCCGCGGTGAGGAGCAGTGCATTGTGGGATGGGTGACACTACACGGGGCCCCGCGGTGAGGAGCAGTGCATTGTGGGATGGGTGACACTACACGGGGCCCCCGCGGTGAGGAGCAGTGCATTGTGGGATGGGTGACACTACACGGGGCCCCGCGGTGAGGAGCAGTGCATTGTGGGATGGGTGACACTACATGGGGCCCCGCGGTGAGGAGCAGTGTATTGTGGGATGGGTGACACTACACGGGGCCCCGCGGTGAGAGCAGTGCGTTGTGGGATGGGTGACACTACATGGGGCCCCGCGGTGAGGAGCAGTGCATTGTGGGATGGGGGACACTACACGGGGCCCCGCGGTGAGGAGCAGTGCATTGTGGGATGGGTGGACACTACACGGGGCCCCGCGGTGAGGAGCAGTGCATTGTGGGATGGGTGACACTACATGGGGCCCCGCGGTGAGGAGCAGTGCATTGTGGGATGGGTGACACTACATGGGGCCCCGCGGTGAGGAGCAGTGCATTGTGGAGGGTGACACTACTGGGGCCCCGCGGTGAGGAGCAGTGCATTGTGGGATGGGTGACACTACACGGGGCCCCGCGGTGAGGAGCAGTGCATTGTGGGATGGGTGACACTACACGGGGCCCCGCGGTGAGGAGCAGTGCATTGTGGGATGGGTGACACTACACGGGGCCCCGCGGTGAGGAGCAGTGCATTGTGGGATGGGTGACACTACACGGGGCCCCGCGGTGAGGAGCAGTGCATTGTGGGATGGGTGACACTACACGGGGCCCCGCGGTGAGGAGCAGTGCATTGTGGGATGGGTGACACTACACGGGGGCCCCGCGGTGAGGAGCAGTGCATTGTGGGATGGGTGACACTACACGGGGCCCCGCGGTGAGGAGCAGTGTATTGTGGGATGGGTGACACTACACGGGGCCCCGCGGTGAGGAGCAGTGCATTGTGGGATGGGTGACACTACATGGGGCCCGCGGTGAGGAGCAGTGCATTGTGGGATGGGTGACACTACACGGGGCCCCGCGGTGAGGAGCAGTGCATTGTGGGATGGGTGACACTACACGGGGCCCCGCGGTGAGGAGCAGTGCATTGTGGGATGGGTGACACTACATGGGGCCCCGCGGTGAGGAGCAGTGCATTGTGGGATGGGTGACACTACACGGGGCCCCGCGGTGAGGAGCAGTGCATTGTGGGATGGGTGACACTACACGGGGCCCCGCGGTGAGGAGCAGTGCATTGTGGGATGGGTGACACTACACGGGGCCCCGCGGTGAGGAGCAGTGCATTGTGGGATGGGTGACACTACACGGGGCCCCGCGGTGAGGAGCAGTGCTGACGCTCGCTGTCTCTTGCAGAACGCTGGTGGTGGGAGCGGCGTGGACCTGTCTGTGCTGAACGAGGCGCGCAACATGGTGTCGGAGCTGCTGGTGGACCCGTCCCTGTCCCCGCAGGTGGTGTCCTCGCTCCGCAGCATTAACAGCCTCATGGGGGCGTTCTCGGGCTCCTGCAGACCCAAAGTCAACCCCTTCACCCCCTTCCCCGGATTCTACCCCTGCGCGGAGGTGGACGACGCCATGGACAGAGGCGAGCGCAAGTTCCACAAGGTAAAGACGGCGTCCTGTGCACGGAGCTGAGGGGCCACAGGATGCAGCAAAGCCCTGACCTGTAACGCGCCCTGACAGCAAGCAGAGATCCTGAACACTGTGGATTCTTCCTTTTAATCACATTAGAAAGAGGACTTTTACAGTCTTGTATGTTCTGTTTATTTTACACCATTTTCAAGATCTCTGCTTGCTTGCATAGAAAGTGAACCAGAAAACCTGCCCTGATCTAATACTTTGCACAGCTGAGATTTTGTTACTCTGTATCAGTCTGGAGTCTGGGATGTGCAGCTCACAGGATTGACTAGATACAACTGTAACAGAGCCTCAGCTGTGAGCAGGACGAGGCCGTCGGAGGATTCCAGTGTGCGGCGCGGCAGTGGGGTTGGTCCAGTTGGTAGGACACATTGTCCCTGGTATCCGCCGCTCCAGGTTTGCATGTTGCCTGTGCAGTTTGCTGCAGATTTGGCCGCGGAGCTGACTCTTCAGCCGCCTTCTGTGTATTATTGAGGTTTTGCACCCTGTAATCATTCTGTCCTTCTTCCCCCCCACAGGGGCTGAACAGCCGCAGCAGCCTACCCACCCCTCAGCTTCGCCGCAGCTCCGGGGCTTCTAGTCTGCCGCCCATGGAGCTGTCGGCTTCCAGGTGGGAGAGAAGTAACGGGAAGAGATCTCATCAGGATTACAGCGCCTCCAGGTGAGACCTCGCCCTCCTGCTGCAGTGTGGAGCTGGGGCTGCAGTGCCGCACATTCACCAGCAGGTGGCAGCAAAGTCCAGAAATCCAGATGTGTCCCCGAGTGCAGGACCAGCTCTGCTCCTCAGTCTGAGACCAATGACGGCAAGATGTCTCCTGATGTCACAAGCCTGACCCCACCTGTGTCACCCCACCCGTGTCACCCCGCCGTGTCACGCTGCCCGCTTGTAATGTTTTTCTTTCTTTTTTTTAGTCATGGATCTTATCCGAATGGGCCCTTCAGTGCCAACCTGCTGACAATACCAAAGCAGAGGTCGTCGTCTGTGACTCTGACCCCCCACCTGGGCTCCAGGAGAGCTGGTGAGCGTCACAGTGTGTCAGGAACAAATGCTCTGTTACTTGTTTGAAGATGTTCTGTAACAGACGCCCGGTCCCTGAAAATAGTCCTCCTACCACGAGAGGTCCCTCAGCTTTATAATAGACGCTGTGTTTCTATTCCTCAACATTTCCACAATCTATTGCCCCCTGTTATCAGCCATTTCAGGGGGGAGGATGACTGTAGGACAGGAGAATACAGTCTATTGTCCTCTGTTATCAGCCATTTCAGGGGAGAGGACGACTGTAGGAGAGAATACAGTCTATTGCCCCTGTTATCAAGCCATTTCAGGGGGGAGGATGACTGTAGGACAGGAGAATACAGTCTATTGCCCCCTGTTATCAGCCATTTCAGGGGAGAGGATGACTGTAGGACAGGAGAATAAGGTTATTGCCCCCTGTTATCATCCTTTCAGGGAGAGGATGACTGTAGGACAGGAGAATACAGGTTCTATTAGCCCCCTGTTATCAGCCAGTTCAGGGGGAGAGGACGACTGTAGGACAGGAGAAATTCAGTCTATTGCCCCCTGTTATCAGCCTTGTCAGGGGAGAGGGCTGACTGTCGGACAGGAGATACGGTCTGATTGCCCCCTGTTATCAGCCATTTCAGGGGAGAGAGGATGACTGTAGGGACAGGCGACTACAGTCTATTGCGTTCCCTGGTATCAGCCTTTCAGGGGAGGGTAGGATGACTGTAGGACAGCGTAGAATACGGTCTATTGCTCCCCTGTATCAGCCATTTCAGGGACGAGGACGGACTGTAGGACAGGAGAATACAGTCTATTGCCCCCTCGTTATCAGCCATTTCAGGGGAGAGGATGACTGTAGGACAGGAGAATACAGTCTATTGCCCCCTGTTATCAGCCATGTCGAGGCGAGAGGATGACTGTAGGACAGGAGAATACAGTCTATTGCCCCCTGTTATCAGCCATTTCAGGGGAGAGGATGACTGTAGGACAGGAGAATACAGTCTATTGCTCCCTGTTATCAGCCATTTCAGGGGAGAGGAAGACTGTAGGACAGGAGAATACAGTCTATTGCCCCCTGTTATCAGCCATTTCAGGGGAGAGGATGACTGTAGGACAGGAGAATACAGTCTATTGCTCCCTGTTATCAGCCATTTCAGGGGAGGAGGATGACTATAGGACAGGAGAATACAGTCTATTGCCCCCTGTTATCAGCCTTTCAGGGAGAGGATGACTGTAGGACAGGAGGATACAGTCTATTGCTCCCTGTTATCAGCCATTTCAGGGAGAGGATGACTGTAGGACAGGAGAATACAGTCTATTGCCCCCTGTTATCAGCCATTTCAGGGGAGAGGATGACTGTAGGACAGGAGAATACAGTCTATTGCCCCTGTTATCAGCCATTTCAGGGGAGAGGATGACTGTAGGACAGGAGAATACAGTCTATTGCCCCCTGTTATCAGCCATTTCAGGGGAGAGGATGACTGTAGGACAGGAGAATACAGTCTATTGCCCCCTGTTATCAGCCATTTCAGGGGGAGAGGATGACTGTAGGACAGGAGAATACAGTCTATTGCCCCCTGTTATCAGCCATTTCAGGGGAGAGGATGACTGTAGGACAGGAGAATACAGTCTATTGCCCCCTGTTATCAGCCATTTCAGGGGGAGGATGACTGTAGGACAGGAGAATACAGTCTATTGCCCCTGTTATCAGCCATTTCAGGGGAGGAGGATGACTGTAGGACAGGAGAATACAGTCTATTGCCCCCTGTTATCAGCCATTTCAGGGGAGAGGATGACTGTAGGACAGGAGAATACAGTCTATTGCCCCTGTTATCAGCCATTTCAGGGAGGAGGATGACTGTAGGACAGGAGAATACAGTCTATTGCCCCCTGTTATCAGCCATTTCAGGGGAGAGGATGACTGTAGGACAGGAGAATACAGTCTATTGCCCCCTGTTATCAGCCATTTCAGGGGGAGAGGATGACTGTAGGACAGGAGAATACAGTCTATTGCCCCCTGTTATCAGCCATTTCAGGGGAGAGGATGACTGTAGGACAGGAGAATACAGTCTATTGCTCCCTGTTATCAGCCATTTCAGGGGAGAGGATGACTGTAGGACAGGAGAATACAGTCTATTGCCCCTGTTATCAGCCATTTCAGGGGAGAGGATGACTGTAGGACAGGAGAATACAGTCTATTGCCCCCTGTTATCAGCCATTTCAGGGGAGAGGATGACTGTAGGACAGGAGAATACAGTCTATTGCCCCCTGTATCAGCCATTTCAGGGGAGAGGATGACTGTTAGGACAGGAGAATACAGTCTATTGCCCCCTGTTATCAGCCATTTCAGGGGGAGGATGACTGTAGGACAGGAGACATACAGTCTATGCACCCTGTTATCAGCCATTTTCAGGGGAGGATGACTGTAGGACAGGAGAAACAGTCTATTGCCCCCTGTTATCAGCCATTTCAGGAGGAGGAGGCGACTGTAGGAAGGAGAATACAGTCTATTGCCCCTGTCTATCAGCCCATTTCAGGAGGATGAGAGATGCGACTGTAGGACAGGAGGAATACAGTCTATTGCCCCCTGTTATCAGCCATTTCAGGGGAGAGGGATGACTGTAGGAACAGGAGAATACAGTCTATTGCCCCCTGTTATCAGCCATTTCAGGGGAGAGGATGGACTGTAGGACAGGAGGAATACAGTCTATTGCCCCGTTATCAGCCATTTCAGGGGAGAGGCAGACTGTAGGACAGGAGACTACAGTCTATTGCCCCCTGTTATCAGCCATTTCAGGGAGAGGATGACTGTAGGACAGGAGAATACAGTCTATTGCCCCATGTTATCAGCCATTTCAGGGGAGAGGAATGACTGTAGGACAGGAGAATACAGTCTATTGCCCCTGGTATCAGCCATTTCAGGGGAGAGGATGACTGTAGGGACAGGAGGAATACAGTCTATTGCCCCCTGTTATCAGCCATTTCAGGGGAGAGGATGACTGTAGGACAGGAGGGAATACAGTCTATTGCCCCTGTATCAGCATTTCAGGGGAGTGAGGATGACTGTAGGCCAGGAGGAATACAGTCTATGGCCCCTGTTATCAGCCATTTCAGGGGAGGAGGATGACTGTAGGGCCAGGAGAATACAGTCTATTGCCCCTGTATCAGCCATTTCAGGGGAGAGGAGACGTAGGACAGGAGAATACAGTCTATTGCCCCCTGTTATCAGCCATTCAGGGGGAGAGGATGACTGTAGGACAGGAGAATACAGTCTATGCCCCCTGTTATCAGCCATTTCAGGGAGAGAGGATGACTGTAGGACAGGAGAATTACAGTCTATTGCCCCCTGTTATCAGCCATTTCAGGGGAGAGGATGACTGTAGGACAGGAGATACAGTCTATGCCCATGTTATCAGCCATTTTCAGAGGAAGAGGATGACTGTAGGACAGGAGAATACAGTCTATTGCCCCCTGTTATCAGCCCATTTCAGGAGGAGAGGATGACTGTAGGAGCAGGAGGAATACAGTCTATTGCCCCCTGTTATCAGCCATTTCAGGGGAGGAGGATGACTGTAGGACAGGAGAATACAGTCTATTGCTCCCCTGTTATCAGCCATTTCAGGGGATGAGGAGGATGACTGTAGGACAGGAGAATACAGTCTATTGCCCCCTGTTATCAGCCATTTCAGGGGAGAGGATGACTGTAGGACAGGAGAATACAGTCTATTGCCCCCTGTTATCAGCCATTTCAGGGGAGAGGATGACTGTAGGACAGGAGAATACAGTCTATTGCCCCCTGTTATCAGCCATTTCAGGGGAGAGGATGACTGTAGGGCAGGAGAATACGGTCTATTGCCCCCTGTTATCAGCCATTTCAGGGGAGAGGATGACTGTAGGACAGGAGAATACAGTCTATTGCCCTGTTATCAGCCATTTCAGGGGAGGAGGATGACTGTAGGACAGGAGGAATACATCTATTGCCCCCTGTTATCAGCCATTTCAGGGGAGAGGATGACTGTAGGACAGGAGAATACAGTCTATTGCCCCCTGTTATCAGCCATTTCAGGGGAAGAGGATGACTGTAGGACAGGAGAATACGGTCTATTGCCCCCTGTTATCAGCCATTTCAGGGGAGAGGATGACTGTAGGACAGGAGAATACAGTCTATTGCCCCCTGTTATCAGCCATTTCAGGGGAGAGGATGACTGTAGGACAGGAGGAATACAGTCTATTGCCCCCTGTTATCAGCCATTTCAGGGGAGAGGATGACTGTAGGACAGGAGAATACAGTCTATTGCCCCCTGTTATCAGCCATTTCAGGGAGAGGATGACTGTAGGACAGGAGAATACAGTCTATTGCCCCTGTTATCAGCCATTTCAGGGAGAGGATGACTGTAGGACAGGAGAATACAGTCTATTGCCCCCTGTTATCAGCCATTTCAGGGGAGAGGATGACTGTAGGACAGGAGAATACAGTCTATTGCCCCCTGTATCAGCCATTTCAGGGGAGAGGATGACTGTAGGACAGGAGAATACAGTCTATTGCCCCTGTTATCAGCCATTTCAGGGGAGAGGATGACTGTAGGACAGGAGAATACAGTCTATCGCCCCCTGTTATCAGCCATTTCAGAGGAGAGGATGACTGTAGGACAGGAGAATACAGTCTATTGCCCCCTGTTATCAGCCATTTCAGGGGAGAGGATGACTGTAGGAGAGGAGAATACAGTCTATTGCCCCCTGTTATCAGCCATTTCAGGGGATGAGGATGACTGTAGGACAGGAGAATACAGTCTATTGCACCCTGTTATCAGCCATTTCAGGGGAGAGGATGACTGTAGGACAGGAGAATACAGTCTATTGCCCCCTGTTATCAGCCATTTCAGGGGAGAGGATGACTGTAGGACAGGAGAATACAGTCTATTGCTCCCTGTTATCAGCCATTTCAGGAGAGAGGATGACTGTAGGACAGGGAGAATAAAGTCTATTGCCCCCTGTTATCAGCCATTTCAGGGGAGAGGATGACTGTAGGACAGGAGAATACAGTCTATTGCTCCCTGTTATCAGCCATTTCAGGGGAGAGGACGACTGTAGGACAGGAGAATACAGTCTATTGCCCCCTGTTATCAGCCATTTCAGGGGAGAGGATGACTGTAGGACAGGAGAATACAGTCTATTGCTCCCTGTTGTCAGCCATTTCAGGGGAGAGGATGACTGTAGGACAGGAGAATACAGTCTATTGCCCCTGTTATCAGCCATTTCAGGGGAGAGGATGACTGTAGGACAGGAGAATACAGTCTATTGCCCCCTGTTATCTGCCATTTCAGAGGAGAGGATGACTGTAGGACAGGAGAATACAGTCTATTGCCCCCTGTTATCAGCCATGGTTATTGTGTGATATCCCTTCCATTATCTCTGTCTTCCAGGTACTTCTCCCAGTCTGAGCCCAGTGAACTCGCCCAGTCACAGTTCTGCGTTCAGCCGCTCGCCTGTTGAGTTCCCAGACACCGCTGATTTCCTCACAAAACCAAGTGTTACGTTACATAAATCTGTGGGTCACCCGTCAGGTTCTCAGGACTCCCCATTCCGACCATCCACAAGCCATACGTGTCACAGGTGACTCTGGCTGCTGCTTTACTGGGTCCTAGTGCTGCAAGCGTGGTGCCTGGACGGTTCTCGTGGGGGCCACTTCTGGGCGGAGGGTGCTTGTGGGGGTCCCTGTCTGGGGAGGGTGCTTGTGGGGCCAGCTCCTGAGGATGACCCCCTTCTGGGGTCCTGCACGTCCACGCTGGAGTTGGGGGTCAGGAGGATCGTTTACAGCTGATTTTTCTTCTGTCAGTTTATCAGTTTCTTAGTTTCCCACTTTGGAGGAGCTGACACCCAGCTTTTCCTGGAGTGTATGACTGTGGCGGTACGGTCCGTGCGGGGCGGTGTGGCGTCTATAGATTCACATTCTCCTTCCTTCCTTCTAGTTGTGATCACAAGATTTTTAAATCTACTTCAAACTCAGAATCACCGGACGGCGGCGCAAAACCCTGTGCGGAGAGTCCTCTGCGGAGATCAGGTGAGAGCGGCCACCGGAGGGCGCTGTGGGCGGGCGCTCCTCTACCAGTTTGGCTTCGCCACATTCCTCGCGATCAGGTGATCTCTTGTTGCAGAGATTTCCGGATTATATTTGCGCTGCGTTACAAGCAATGAATCGCCCTGGCGCTGCAGAGTCCTTCTCTGAATCTCCCGCCTTCTATCGGACAATCGCCTGTAGTGCACTTTCCGCGCGGTCGGCTTCATGACGTCATCAGTTTTATGCGCCGTCCAATCGTTTACAGTTTTATTAGTTGATTTTTCATATCTTACAGGTGAAAATTCCAGCGTCCAGGCTGATCCTTTGCACTTACCGGACAGGACGCAGGAAAAACGACTGCAGGGCGACCGCAAGACACTGACTGAGGACGACGAGGAACCACCAGGACCAGCACGCTCCGACCGACAGTCAGAGGTAACGCCGGCCCCTTAAGAGATTGTGACCACCAGTAAGCGTCATCAGAGCTCGCACAGCTGAGGGCTTGTTACTGTGTGTCAGTCCAGGACAGAATGCACATCTGTGCTCCTGGCACCGATACATTGGAACAGACCCTCAGCTCTGTGTGACGCATTAGGTCAGGACAATTTTCATCCTCTTCCCACAAATTGACAGCAAGCAGAGATCTTGGAATCTGTGAGACGTTGAATATATTGGTCTGGAGGTCTCGCAGCCCCCGGCTCTGACCTTGTTTCTGTGTCTCTGGACAGATCGAGGAGGAGTCGGCTCTGGATTTGCTGATCGAGGATCAGGACGAGTTGTTGCAGAAAATGGATAATTGGAATTTTCCGATCTTTGATCTTATGGAGAAGACGGGAGGAAAATGTGGGCGGATCCTGAGTCAGGTACCCCGCCCCCGAGGAACAGTCTGTCACCTGCAGTACCGCTTTCCACCACTGTGAATGTTCCATAGATTGCAATGCAACAGCGCCCCCCAATTGCAATGGTGGAGCCGGAGCCGCTCCACAGGGCTGTGAATATCTGTTCTGCTTGCTTGTTGTCAGATGTGGCGCTCGTAATCGCCATCCTCCTCTCCGCCTCCGTTCAGACATTATAGATGAGAGCTGCTGAGCGGCCGGCGGTCATTGATTTCCTGCTGGCGGCACCGTCTCATTCTCGGCCTGACAACTTTTCATTATGACTTCACTTTTTGGCTCGCTCGCCTCCCAGAAGCGTCTATGCGGCTGAAAACTCTGTCGCTGCCAAGTTGTAGCGCTGACATCATCGGGCTCCGAAATGATAGAATGAGTAATCCAGGATCCGATGAGGCTAGCTGCGGAAATAACAAGCGTGCGTCCCCGCCGCCAAAAAATGTGGGCGTCGCATACCCTTAGAGGCGTGGGAGGGGCTTGTACGGTGCAGATGATAGACTGATGTGACACTGGACTCTAGTCACATCCAGAGCTGCAGTCACAGAATAGACTGAATCAGATAGCCGTTCCCCCTCCCCCACTGACATATGTTGCAGAGCGCCCTGCAGTCTTTTGGTGTGTCGCTCCCATCAGGCTGATCGCGGCGTCTTCCGTTTTCTGTCCGCAGGTCTCCTTCACCTTGTTCCATGATACGCGTTTGTTTGAAATCTTCAAAATTCCTGAACGAAAATTCAGAAATTTCTTCCAGGCCTTAGAGAGCGGCTACCGGGACATTCCATGTGAGTCCGGGCGGGGGGTGCCCAATCCGGGATTTCTGGGGGACGCGCTTGATTCCTTTTCTTGCTCCCTGTTAATTTTTGGGGCTCTTTTACAGACCATAATCGTACTCACGCCACGGACGTCCTGCATGCGGTCTGGTTTCTCACCACGCGGCCGATCCCTGGTTTCCAGGAGTTGTCCAGCGATGAGGCAGGTGAGTGTGGAAGTAAGTTAACCCCGACTGACCTGACTGCCCCCTGGTGGTCACCGATGGAGTCAACCCAGAGTGCGGGGTGAGCTCACCGTGATGAATACCGTCAGTGGCGGCGGCTGGAGACCCCCCCCTTCCCAATGTGCCCGGCCCCACAGGGTTAATTGTCACTTTCACCTTTGCTTGCGTTTCTGGTTAATTGATTGATGAGTAAATGCTGCTCATCCAGTGCCCGCTGCCAGCCCCCTCCCCCGCCTGTGCCCGCTCCCCGTGCTTCCTCCCGCTCGCTCAGCACTTTGCCGGCTCCTGCGACGCATTAGACTAATAATTCTTTACATAATTAGGAAATGAAATGTCCAGAACTAAAAATATCTGAACAATGTGGATCCTGCAGCCGCTGCGAGGAGGGGGGAGCAACATGCAGCTGCGGCGAGGAGGGGGGAGCAACATGCAGCTGCTGCAGGGGCTGGATGTGCAGCGGCCTTGGGGGGCTTCATCAGGGAGCGGGGTGACATGCAGCTTCTGTGGGGTAGGCAAACGTGGCTGCTGCAAGGGGATCCATCTGGGAGGAGGGTGGAGTGCGGGGGGCTCCATCTAGGAGGAGGGTGGAGTGCGGGGGGGGATCCATCTGGAAAGAGGAGGGTGGTGTGCGGCAGCTGCGGGGGGATCCATCTGGGAGGAGGGTGGAGTGGGGACCTCTGGGAGGAGGTGGAGTGCGGGGGAATCCATCTGGGAGGAGGGTGGAGTGCGGGGGGATCCATCCTGGGAGGAGGGGGAGTGCGGGGGGGATCCATCTAGGGAGTAGCCGTGGATGTGGTGGCGGGGCTGCGTGGGGGATCCATCTGGGAGGAGGGTGGAGTGCGGGGGGGATCCATCTAAGGAGGAGGGTGGAGTGCGGGGGGATCCATCGGGGAGGAAGGGTGGAGTGCGGGGTGCATCCATCTGGGAGGAGGGTGGAGTGCGGGGGGATCCATCTGGGAGGAGGGTGGGAGTGCGGGGGGATCCATCTGGGAGGAGGGTGTGGAGTGCGGGGGGATCCATCTGGGAGGAGCGTGGTGTGCTGGGGGAATCCATCTGGGAGGAGCGTGGTGTGCGGGGGCTGCGGGGGGATCCATCTGGGAGGAGGGTGGAGTGCGGGGGATCCATCTGGGAGGAGTGTGGAGTGCGGGGGGATCCATCTGGGAGGAGGGTGGAGTGCGGGGGGGATCCATCTAGGAGGAGGAGGGTGGAGTGCGGGGGGATCCATCTAGGAGGAGGGTGGAGTGCGGGGGGATCCATCTAGGAGGAGGGTGGAGTGCGGGGGGATCCATCTAGGAGGAGGGTGGAGTGCGGGGGGATCCATCTAGGAGGAGGGTGGAGTGCGGGGGGATCCATCTAGGAGGAGGGTGGAGTGCGGGGGGATCCATCTAGGAGGAGGGTGGAGTGCGGGGGGATCCATCTAGGAGGAGGGTGGAGTGCGGGGGGATCCATCTAGGAGGAGGGTGGAGTGCGGGGGGATCCATCTGGGAGGAGGGTGGAGTGCGGGGGGATCCATCTGGGAGGAGGGTGGAGTGCGGCAGCTGCGGGGGGATCCATCTAGGAGGAGGGTGGAGTGCGGGGGGATCCATCTGGGAGGAGGGTGGAGTGCGGGGGGATCCTTCTGGGAAGAGGGTGGTGTGGGGGGGCTGCGGGGGGATCCATCTGGGAAGAGGGTGGTGTGGGGGGGCTGCGGGGGGATCCATCTGGGAGGAGGGTGGAGTGCGGGGGGATCCATCTGGGAGGAGGGTGGTGTGCGGCAGCTGCGGGGGGATCCATCTGGGAGGAGGGTGGAGTGCGGGGGGATCCATCTGGGAGGAGGGTGGAGTGCGGGGGGATCCATCTGGGAGGAGGGTGGAGTGCGGGGGGATCCATCTGGGAGGAGCGTGGTGTGCGGGGGCTGCGGGGGGGATCCATCTGGGAGGAGGGTGGAGTGCGGGGGGATCCATCTAGGAGGAGGGTGGAGTGCGGGGGGATCCATCTGGGAGGAGGGTGGAGTGCGGGGGGATCCATCTGGGAGGAGGGTGGAGTGCGGGGGGATCCATCTGGGAGGAGGGTGGAGTGCGGGGGGATCCATCTGGGAGGAGGGTGGAGTGCGGGGGGATCCATCTGGGAGGAGCGTGGTGTGCGGGGGGATCCATCTGGGAGGAGCGTGGTGTGCGGGGGCTGCGGGGGGATCCATCTGGGAGGAGGGTGGAGTGCGGGGGGATCCATCTGGGAGGAGGGTGGAGTGCGGGGGGATCCATCTGGGAGGAGGGTGGAGTGCGGGGGGGATCCATCTAGGAGGAGGAGGGTGGAGTGCGGGGGGATCCATCTAGGAGGAGGAGGGTGGAGTGCGGGGGGATCCATCTAGGAGGAGGGTGGAGTGCGGGGGGATCCATCTAGGAGGAGGGTGGAGTGCGGGGGGATCCATCTAGGAGGAGGGTGGAGTGCGGGGGGATCCATCTAGGAGGAGGGTGGAGTGCGGGGGGATCCATCTAGGAGGAGGGTGGAGTGCGGGGGGATCCATCTAGGAGGAGGGTGGAGTGCGGGGGGATCCATCTAGGAGGAGGGTGGAGTGCGGGGGGATCCATCTAGGAGGAGGGTGGAGTGCGAGGGGATCCATCTGGGAGGAGGGTGGAGTGCGGGGGGATCCATCTGGGAGGAGGGTGGAGTGCGGCAGCTGCGGGGGGATCCATCTAGGAGGAGGGTGGAGTGCGGGGGGATCCATCTGGGAGGAGGGTGGAGTGCGGGGGGATCCTTCTGGGAAGAGGGTGGTGTGGGGGGGCTGCGGGGGGATCCATCTGGGAAGAGGGTGGTGTGGGGGGGCTGCGGGGGGATCCATCTGGGAGGAGGGTGGAGTGCGGGGGGATCCATCTGGGAGGAGGGTGATGTGCGTCAGGTGGTAATGTGTTTGCTGCAGGACATTGCACCTCTGCAGCACATCTCACTGACAGATTCTTATTGAGGTCCTGTTCTACCTGCCTCGGTGGCGCCATCTAGCAGGTTGCAGGTGTCCCGGTGACGCGTTGCTTTGCTGTTTGTGCTTGCAAACCCTGACGATGTGCTTCACTAGCAAGAACTGCACCTCCCACTATGCAACGCAGCGTAAATTTATAACACCTCATCACCCCTTAGCTGCGCCCATAGGTTTGTTGGGGGGGGGGGGGGCAGTGGTCAGGCTGCTGTTCACTGACTTGGAGATGCCACACGGATCCTGCAGCAGACAATCGGGGGCACAGGTGGCTGAAGTGTATGATGGTATTTGGGGTCCCTCCTCTTATCCTCTGTTTTTCAGAATCGGACTGTGGTGTCAGTCACACATACTTGTCCTCGAGAAGTTGTCAGATCACAGATGACAGTTATGGCTGCTTGGCGGCGAACATCCCGGCCCTGGAGCTGATGGCTCTGTACGTGGCGGCTGCTATGCACGATTATGACCACCCTGGTCGCACAAATGCCTTTCTCGTGGCCACGAATGCACCACAGGTGAGTGCAGCTTCCAGGGGTGACCAGGCTGAGGGCGCAAGGGAATGGCGCTTCTGTCTTTGTTACTTTGGATGATCCCGTTAGGTTAATTACAGCACTAATTGAATTAAAGCCATGATGGCGGCCGCCCCTCCCCCGCCCTGTGTGGCCGAGAAATGACTGCGAGGGGCGGATGTTGCTGGGATGTGTATAATGAGGCAGAGATGGATGCATTGCCGGCAGGACGGGGATTCTCCTCCATATAACACAATTATGGGGAGAGCGGGGTTAATCCTGTTAGGGTGATGGATGTGACGCGGCCGCCCGTGAAGACAGCGAGAGATTTCAGGATCAACATAACGGCTTCTAAATTGGTTTAGCAATGAATGATTCTGCTTTACCGCCTGATATATCAGAGGGAGAAAACCTCCGCACAGCGGGCGCCACGGCCACGTAACCGGCGATCATCGCCAGTAATATTATATATCATGCTGATCAGAGAAGCCTCGTGACAGCCGCACCAGAGAGCTCTCATCTCATCCCTATAATGCAAACAAGTCTGTGTAGTATGGAGAGGCAGTGTACTGTACAGCAGATAATACAGGTCTGTGTAGTATGGAGAGGCAGTGTACTGTACAGCAGATAATACAAGTCTGTGTGGTATGGAGAGGCAGTGTACTGTACTGCAGATAATACAGGTCTGTGTAGTATGGAGAGGCAGTGTACTGTACAGCAGATAATACAAGTCTGTGTGGTATGGAGAGGCAGTGCACTGTACAGCAGATAATACAGGTCTGTGTAGTATGGAGAGGCAGTGTACTGTACAGCAGATAATACAGGTCTGTGTGGTATGGAGAGGCAGTGTACTGTACAGCAGATAATACAGGTCTGTGTAGTATGGAGAGGCAGTGTACTGTACAGCAGATAATACAGGTCTGTGCAGTATGGAGAGGCAGTGTACTGTACAGCAGATAATACAGGTCTGTGTAGTATGGAGAGGCAGTGTACTGTACAGCAGATAATACAGGTCTGTGTGGTATGGAGAGGCAGTGTACTGTACAGCAGATAATACAGGTCTGTGTAGTATGGAGAGGCAGTGTACTGTACAGCAGATAATACAGGTCTGTGTAGTATGGAGAGGCAGTGTACTGTACAGCAGATAATACAAGTCTGTGTGGTATGGAGAGGCAGTGTACTGTACTGCAGATAATACAGGTCTGTGTGGTATGGAGAGGCAGTGTACTGTACAGCAGATAATACAGGTCTGTGTAGTATGGAGAGGCAGTGTGCTGTACAGCAGATAATACAGGTCTGTGTGGTATAGAGAGGCAGTGTACTGTACAGCAGATAATGCAGGTCTGTGTGGTATGGAGAGGCAGTGTACTGTACAGCAGATAATACAGGTCTGTGTAGTATGGAGAGGCAGTGTACTGTACAGCAGATAATACAGGTCTGTGTAGTATGGAGAGGCAGTGTACTGTACAGCAGATAATACAGGTCTGTGTGGTATGGAGAGGCAGTGTACTGTACAGCAGATAATACAGGTCTGTGTAGTATGGAGAGGCAGTGTACTGTACAGCAGATAATACAGGTCTGTGTAGTATGGAGAGGCAGTGTACTGTACAGCAGATAATACAGGTCTGTGTGGTATGGAGAGGCAGTGTACTGTACAGCAGATAATACAGGTCTGTGTAGTATGGAGAGGCAGTGTACTGTACAGCAGATAATACAAGTCTGTGTGGTATGGAGAGGCAGTGCACTGTACAGCAGATAATACAGGTCTGTGTAGTATGGAGAGGCAGTGTACTGTATAGCAGATAATACAGGTCTGTGTAGTATGGAGAGGCAGTGTACTGTACAGCAGATAATACAGGTCTGTGTAGTATGGAGAGGCAGTGTACTGTACAGCAGATAATACAAGTCTGTGTAAGATGGAGAGGCAGTGTACTGTACAGCAGATAATACAGGTCTGTGTAGTATGGGGAAGCAGTGTACTGTACAGCAGATAATACAGGTCTGTGTAGTATGGGGAAGCAGTGTACTGTACAGCAGATAATACAGGTCTGTGTGGTATAGAGAGGCAGTGTACTGTACAGCAGATAATGCAGGTCTGCTTAGTATGGAGATGCAGTGTACTGTACAGCAGATAATACAAGTCAGTAGTATGGAGAGGCAGTGTACTGTACAGCAGATAATACAGGTCTGTGTAGTATGGAGAGGCAGTGTACTGTACAGCAGATAATACAGGTCTGTATAGTATGGAGAGGCAGTGTACTGTACAGCAGATAATACAAGTCTGTATAGTATGGAGTATGGAGAGGCAGTGTACTGTACAGCAGATAATACAGGTCTGTGTAGTATGGAGAGGCAGTGTACTGTACAGCAGATAATACAGGTCTGTGTAGTATGGAGAGGCAGTGTACTGTACAGCAGATAATACAGGTCTGTGTAGTATGGAGATGCAGTGCACTGTACAGCAGATAATACAGGTCTGTGTAGTATGGAGAGGCAGTGTACTGTACAGCAGATAATACAAGTCTGTATAGTATGGAGAGGCAGTGTACTGTACAGCAGATAATACAGGTCTGTGTATTATGGAGAGGCAGTGTACTGTACAGCCGATAATACAGGTCTGTGTGGTATGGAGAGGCAGTGTACTGTACAGCAGATAATACAGGTCTGTGTGGTATGGAGAGGCAGTGAACTGTACAGCAGATAATACAGGTCTGTGTGGTATGGAGAGGCAGTGTACTGTAGTATGGAGAGGCAGTGTACTGTACAGCAGATAATACAGGTCTGTGTAGTATGGAGAGGCAGTGTACTGTACAGCAGATAATACAGGTCTGTGTGGTATGGAGAGGCAGTGTACTGTACAGCAGATAATACAGGTCTGTGTGGTATAGAGAGGCAGTGTACTGTACAGCAGATAATACAGGTCTGTGTGGTATAGAGAGGCAGTGTACTGTACAGCAGATAATACAGGTCTGTGTGGTATAGAGAGGCAGTGTACTGTACAGCAGATAATACAGGTCTGTGTGGTATGGAGAGGCAGTGTACTGTACAGCAGATAATACAGGTCTGTGTGGTATAGAGAGGCAGTGTACTGTACAGCAGATAATGCAGGTCTGCTTAGTATGGAGATGCAGTGTACTGTACAGCAGATAATACAAGTCTGTGTAAGATGGAGAGGCAGTGTACTGTACAGCAGATAATGCAGGTCTGTGTAGTATGGAGAGGCAGTGTACTGTACAGCAGATAATACAGGTCTGTGTAGTATGGAGAGGCAGTGCACTGTACAGCAGATAATACAGGTCTGTGTAGTATGGAGAGGCAGTGTACTGTACAGCAGTCTCTTACACGGTGTCCAGGCAGGGGCTGCAGAGGGTGGGAGCTGTGATCACTTGGTGCAGTTACATTTGATGCGCTCCTACAGCTGGTCCAGTGCTTACAGTCGGGGTCTCCGCCACGTGCCGTGGCTGATAACAGGACAGTATACTGTATGTGCTGGTGGCTCATGGCAGCGCTGACATCTCGTTTCAGGCCGTTCTGTATAACGACAGATCCGTTCTGGAGAACCACCACGCCGCCGCCGCCTGGAACCTCTTCCTCTCGCAGGCGGATTACAACTTCCTGACGTATCTGGACCACGTGCAGTTCAAGAGGTTCCGATTCCTGGTGATCGAGGCGATCCTCGCCACCGACCTCAAAAAACACTTTGATTTTCTGGCCGAGTTCAATGCCAAGGTTAGTCTGACGGGTCCGGGGTCCACCGCGCAACAGTGGGCATGCTGTGTAATAGACTCTGGATTAACGCCCTGTTCTCAAGATCTCTGCTTGCTGTCAGTGAATCTTCCAGACATAACAGTCATCACAGCTGGGGGTTTGTTACAGTGTGTCAGCCTGGAGTCCTGGATGTGCAGCTCCCAGAGGATTATCTAGACTGGATACGTTGTAACAAACCCTCAGCTGTGAGATCCAGGCCAATACAGGGTTGTAGTTGCAGAATTTGCTGTGCTTGGGGGTTCATTAACCCTATGTGTTCTGTGAGCCAACATCTTCAAGGAGCCTCATTGGATGATGACCACTTTCCAGGTGGTCAACAAGTAAGCAGCATGTAAGGAGATGATGGAAGTAGTAGTCCACCCAAAAAATGGAGCTCAACAGATTTCAGATAATAACATTGTGTATTGTTGTCCTTGCTTCATTCAGACTCCTACCATCCTGTACATGTTGTGCTTGCTCTGGGGTCGCCATGGTAACATCAATGATATATATATTTTTTTTCTGTGCACTTCCTGTCATGTGACCGCCGCTTATCACAACATTTATAGGAGCTTAGGTCACATGATGAGGAGAACAAGCACAGAACAAAGTGTTCTTTTGAGTGGAGGTCACATGACAGGAAGTGCATGCAGTCTTTTGAGGTTACCATGGCAACCCCAGAGCAAGCGCAAGGAGGAGAGTAAAATAGAAGCAAATGGAGATTAGAATCTCTGGAGCCACGAGTCTTGTGAATGTCCAGGGCGAGCACAACATGGCGGCCGTGTGGGGGAGGGGCCTGCTGTCTTTAACGGCTTCCTTGTCGCTGACAGGTGAACGATGTGAATAGTAACGGCATAGACTGGAGTAATGAGAACGACCGGCTCCTGGTCTGCCAAGTGTGCATCAAGCTGGCGGACATTAACGGCCCGGCAAAAACCCGCGAGCTGCACCTGAAGTGGACGGAAGGCATCGTCAATGAGTTCTATGAACAGGTAGACAGTGAGGCGATCTGTGGCCCCTGAATGTACAGCAGGGCCCTCAGGATCTCTGCATTCTGGGGTGTCAAGACTTCTGCACAGAGGTTTATATCCGGAGCCTATTGTGTTTCAGGGGGATGAGGAGGCGACTCTGGGATTACCCATCAGCCCCTTCATGGACCGCTCCTCCCCACAGCTCGCCAAGCTCCAGGAGTCCTTCATCACACACATTGTGGGGCCCCTGTGTAACTCCTACGATGCCGCCAGCCTGCTCCCCGGGAAGTGGCTAGACGAGGATGACGAGGGGACGGAGAGTGATGATGATGATGATGAAGAGGAGGAGGAAGATGGCGACGACCTGGACACAGAGGATGAAGAAGTGGAAGAGATCGGACGGAGTAAGTGCAAGAAATTGTAGCAGAATAGTGAGTGCAGCTCTGGAGTATAATACAGGATGTAACTCCGGATCAGTACAGGATAAGTAATGTATGTACACAGTGACTGCACCAGCAGAATAGTGAGTGCAGCTCTGGAGTATAATACAGGATGTAACTCAGGATCAGTACAGGATAAGTAATGTATGTACACAGTGACTGCACCAGCAGAATAGTGAGTGCAGCTCTGGGGTATAATACAGGATGTAACTCAGGATCAGTACAGGATAAGTAATGTATGTACACGGTGACTGCACCAGCAGAATAGTGAGTGCAGCTCTGGAGTATAATACAGGATGTAACTCAGGATCAGTACAGGATAAGTAATGTATGTACACAGTGACTGCACCAGCAGAATAGTGAGTGCAGCTCTGGAGTATAATACAGGATGTAACTCAGGATCAGTACAGGATAAGTAATGTATGTACACAGTGACTCCACCAGCAGAATAGTGAGTGCAGCTCTGGAGTATAATACAGGATGTAACTCAGGATCAGTACAGGATAAGTAATGTATGTACACAGTGACTGCACCAGCAGAATAGTGAGTGCAGCTCTGGAATATAATACAGGATGTAACTCAGGATCAGTACAGGATAAGTAATGTATGTACACAGTGACTGCACCAGCAGAATAGTGAGTGCAGCTGTGGAGTATAATACAGGATGTAACTCGGGATCAGTACAGGATAAGTAATGTATGTACACAGTGACTGCACCAGCAGAATAGTGAGTGCAGCTCTGGAGTATAATACTGGATGTAACTCAGGATCAGTACAGGATAAGTAATGTATGTACACAGTGACTGCACCAGCAGAATAGTGAGTGCAGCTCTGGAGTATAATACAGGATGTAACTCAGGATAAGTAATGGGGGGGTCTTAATACAGAATTTACTCCTTTCTTTTCCTATGGATTCTTATGTTAACCCCTTATCCCCCGGTGTCTTGATTAGATTTGTATTCTGGGGCTCAGTCGATGTAAAATGCTCTTTCGTTCCAGAGCTGAAAAGAAGGAAGGGGCGGCGGATGTTCAGCGCCATCATGCATCACCTGCGGGAGAACCACAAGGCGTGGAAGAAGGTTATAGAGGAAGAGGAGAAAGCCAAGGCGGACGGTGGCAAAGCACAGCAGAGCGAGGGCTCCTCGATGTCTCCTTCAGACGAGATCCAGGTGATCGAGGAGGCGGATGAAGACGAGGAGCGGATGTCTGCCGAGGAAGGGCTGAGAACTGTCCGCCATGACTGTGATGCTTCACCTACCTAGTAGGCCTGATAACTGTGAGGACCCGGCTCTCCGGCGCCCCCTACTCTGCACTTTCACCACGTCTAGACGTTACCCATTGTACGACTTGTGCCCTGATTGGTATCCTGGTACCATTACCGATGCTGCCTGGCGCTCCGCAACCACGGTACAGTCACATAGAACGACCAAAGCCGCCGCGAGGCTGGAGCAGAAGACGCCGCTCCGGGTTCACCCTCGTGCCTCGCCCAAGTTGTTTTTTTTTTTATTTTATTGTAGTTGGAACTGTGCCTGTGACAGAGCTACGGCGGCGTGGACCGAAGGTTACTTCATGGTGCGGTCCCCCTAACCCGCGCGGCTCCGTCTGTCCCAAAGACTCAAACCACGCATTATTCAGTTTTTTTATGATTGCGGACGCGTCGTTTTCTGATGCCTTTTACATGTAGAATAGAGATGAGCGAATTTCCGCTTATGAAATTCGTTCACACTTTGTTTGTAGACAAAAGGTGAATTGCGTTATGGATTCCGTTACCGCGGACCATACCGCAATTCTATGAGGGGAGGCATTCTGTCATAATAGAGGTCTATGGGCTGCAAAACGGATCCGTCCCGGGAGGACTCCCCTGCATAGCAAACGGGACGGATCCGTTTTGCAGCCCATAGACTTCTATAATAACGGAATGCCTCCCGTCATAGAATTGCGGTATGGTCCGCGGTAATGGAATCCATAACGCAGTTCACCTTTTGTCTACAAACGAAGTGTGAACGAATTTCAAAATGTGAAATTCGCTCATCTCTGGTGTAGAATAATCCGCTTGTGTTTTTCCACTTTTTTTTTTTTTTCTCTTTTTGAGGTTCTGTGGTCAACCCTGAAAAAAAAGGCAAAAAAAAAAAATTCTGGAAAAAGTTGAAATCTTTCCGTAATGAAGGGATTTTATTTTTTTTATTTAGGCGATGAGATTTCTGATATATTTTTCTACGCTCTCTCTCAGGATTTTTAGGTATTTAGTGTCGTTTGTAACACCGAAAACACAAAAAGGTAAAAATCCGCAAATGTAAAGCAATGGCGCAGCGGTTTGTACATAAGCACATGACGCGGTCACTATAAATATACGTGTATATACCTCCCACCGCCGCCTCTTGTTTTTTGTGCCTTCATGGATTTCAGTTCTTCGCTTCCTGCTGCAGACTTAACCAATGTGGACTGTGACATCGGGTAAGTCCGCAGGTAAGTCACCCAGGTTTCGGGGTTGTTCCCACGTACAAGATGGATGAAAGGCCAATATCCTTTCCTTGCTCTGCTGAGATCCTCAGGGGCCACAGCATCAATGAGCTCGGGATCTTTAGCATGAAGCGGCCGCACCGCGCCCTGGATGGCGGCCTGCGAATAGCTCAGAACCCAGACTGCAGAGCGTTACCTTCAGCATATCAACCGCCACCCTGTGCTCACAATGCATTTATACCAGTGATGTCATCAGCAGGGGGCGGGGCTGTGACAACCTCAGCCATCGTATACAGGAATCTTGTCCGCAGTAGTGGATGGGTCTTATGGACATCACCTTTGCTTTGTCAGGGCTGTGGCCCTTGTGAATAGTTGGGTCGGGGCCCCCGTTGCTATAAACCTTCCCCATGTTCTGGATCATTAACCATTTCATGCCATGGAGTGATAAAACATTTATATATAAAATATTACAGTAAAACCATCAGAATCTATAAAGTGATACTGAACGGTATAAAGGCCACAGCGGTGTGGGGGAGGGGGTTACAGCCGCTGCGTCTCGTTGTCGGATATCTGACAACTGCAGCTTCCAGTCTATTGCACTTGGCGATTCGGATCTGTCCTAGACCGGGGCGAGGCTCGGGCCCCTGCTTCAGCGTCTCTCGGCACAGATGAGGTACGGGTACGGCTGCAGCGTCATCCCCAGCTTCGGCTTCAGGTTTGGTATAAAACCGTGAGGAAAATGGAGGTGAAATCGCTGGAGAAGAGCGGTGAAGAAGAGGAAGAGCTCCATGCGGGCGAGCTGCTCCCCCAGACAGTGTCTCCTCCCTGCAAAATACAAAGCAGCACCAGGTCAGCGGTCACTACTACTCCCACCATCAGCAGCCATGCTGACTACTCTCCCTGGAGCCCTGACAACCGTCACAATTTGTAGGTTCTGCTGCTTCCTAATCTTCTGTACATAAAATGTACCACAACCTAATAACGGACTGTTTCACCCTCAATATTTCTGCTTGCAGTCAGTGAATGGAAACACTACACCCAGAGGTTGAAATCCCAATGGGTCCAGGGTGGACATGTTGGGGTTTATTAACACAAGGCAGACGTTTCTGTTCTAGGCACCTGAAGGGAAGTGATATTTTGGGAGGTTTCTGCAGGGTGTGGACGGACCCGGGGGGGGGGGGGGGGGGGGGGGGCTGTGTAACGCTGACCCTGCACCACGTCCCATGTGCCCCTATTCTACTCTGCCCAAATTGGGGTGATCCCATACTGGATTCTAGAGGGGCACAGTGTTACTGTATGGTGGTGTGAACAGGACCGTCCTGGAGCGGATCCTCCAATCGCCCTAATCCGGGCAGCGTGCAGGCGATTGCAGGGTTTCATTCGGAATATTAGAGGCTCCTGTTCACACCGCAGTAAGGGACACGTCGCAGCTTTTGACCCCCAGCCCATGAACTGCAGAACGTCCTCCCATTGAGGATAATGGTTAGGAATCGCGGAGTAGCCGCGGCACAGTCAGGATAGATTCTAACCGGTGCCTATAGGAAACATCAAAGTCTATATCGATCCTGCCTGCGCTGCGGCTACTGCGCAATTCCTGAAGGTCTCTACCAGGCACCGTGTCCTGAGGGAGGAAGCCGGGCCGCAATCAGCTGCTCCTCCGCATGCAATACAGTCCTACAATTGATCATCGCTCTCCCCTTCCATTGAGAATAATCGGACGCAGACACCACGCGGCCGCTGCCGATATTTTGGTGTGGTGCCTGCATAAATAATTCCAGGAGCAAAACCCATAAAGATGGTCACTCCGTTTCATACACACGGAGTGACAGGCAGCTCAGACTGCACACGTGTGGCCGCTGATCGGCACGTTGCTGCCAAAGCCGACCACTCAGATGCCTCGTCCAAGCAAGTGGCCTCCTGCGCTGTGACCTCCCCGCTCAGACGTGATCTGGTGGATGGCGCCCAGAAGAGGCTCCGCCTCCCACGACACCAAAATATCAAAGCTTTTACAATGAAACATTGTGTCAGACCCTGAGAGATAGCCGCAATGATAGTCATTACACTTGTGGGGGTCCGACCGCTGGGACCCCGCTCGTCACGGTGGCGAGGCATGCTCCCTGTTGCCCATCAGCGATGATGTTCCTGTGACGAGTGGGGGTCCCAGCGGTCGGCCCCCCACCAGATACTTGCGCTTGGTACATTAGTGTCCGCAGACGAGCTGCACCTGACGGCCCGTGCAGTTGGCGGCACCTTCACCACCGCGGTCGCTCCTCACCTAATGAGAACGGCACAAACGCCTCCTTCTTGGTGAAGCGGCCGGCGCTGTCCAGGAAGCGCTCCGGGTAGAAGATCTCCGGGTCTCTCCAGTACTTCTCGTCGTAGTGGACGGAGTAGAGGTTGGTGATGACCGTGGTGCCCTCTGGGATCGAGTATCCGCGCACGACCGTGTCTCTGGAAGTGGCGTGAAAAATCCCCAAGGGGGCGATATTGCAGAACCGGAGGACCTCGTGCAGGACGGCCTCGGTAAACGGCAGGCTGCCGCGCTCCTCGAAGGACGGGGCCCTGTTAGGTCCAACCACAAGGTCAATCTCCTTCTGAACCTGAACTAAGGAGAAAACAGAGTGAGCAGCAGTTGTGTCATTAGCAACTCACAGAAGGAGCCACCCCCATGCTTTACACTGCAACTCTGCTTAACAGGGCATCACTATGATCAGGGACTCCAGCCTGGCAGCACTGTCTACTGGAGCCTAAGGTAGTCTGAAAATCAATCTCCAGTCTCAGCAGGGGCTCACGCTGCTTTTCTGCCATCCACCATGCTTTACACTGCAACTCTGCTTAACAGGGCATCGCTATGATCAGGGACTCCAGCCTGGCAGCCCTGTCTACTGGAGCCTAAGGTAGTCTGAAAATCAATCTCCAGTCTCAGCAGGGGCTCACGCTGCTTTTCTGCCATCCACCATGCTTTACACTGAAACTCTGCTTAACAGGGCATCGCTATGATCAGGGACTCCAGCCTGGCAGCCCTGTCTACTGGAGCCTAAGGTAGTCTGAAAATCAATCTCCAGTCTCAGCAGGGGCTCACGCTGCTTTTCTGCCATCCACCATGCTTTACACTGAAACTCTGCTTCTTCAGTAAACAGAGAGATGACAACATTACAATAAGTATAATGTCCAAGTAACTAATACATCAGGGAACTGCCAAGGGGGAGGCTGGCTGTAACCATGGCTGATAGAGCAGACTTCATCCCCAGGGTCTGGCCAGAGCCTGCTGTGCGTTAGTGGATGGTGGGAGATGTAGTGCGCCGTCCAGGAGTCATGTGGTACAGTGCATTATTGAAGCTATACTGTAGGGGTTGTGTCTGCACAAACAGATCCCACGCGCAGCAGAATTGCGAATGCAGCTCTGGATGTGACCGGATTACAAGACAAAGTATAACTTAGACCAGTAGAAACACAAGCCCTGTGTCAGCAGCGATGCCAGCGCCGCGCTCTCCGCACCCTCACCTTGTATGTTGGGGTACAGCGCCATGAAGAGGACCGCCCACCTCAGGACGTTGGTGGTGGTCTCCGTCCCCGCGATGATCAGCTCCCCTACAGAGAATATGAGGTTTTCAGTGGAGTAAGTGCTGTCGGGATCAGCAGCGCTGAGCTCCATCTCATCCAGATACGCATCTATGAAGTGCCGCGGTGAATGCGGTTTGCGGTTTTCGGAGAAGCGCTGGATGATCTGGAGGAGGAAGTCGTAGACCTCGCTGGCGTTCCGGAAGAGCTGCTGGTGCTTCCCGAAGGGCAGGACACTGATGAGGGGGAAGGCGTTGTACAGGAAGACCCAGGCGCTGGTCGCCAGCTCGATGTTCTCACTGAAGATCTCTATCATGTGCAGGAAGTCGTCGTCGTCGTAGCGGAAGCGCTCGCCAAACAGGACGAGGTTGGAGATGTTGGACACAGCGATGGTCGTCAGGTGCTTGGGATCGAAGGCTTTCCCTTTATACGTGTCCACCGAATCCAGGAAGAAGGACGATTCCTCGCAGATCCGCCCCTCAAACGACTTCTGCCCGTAACCAAAATTCCGGAAACAGCTGACCGCCAACTTCCGATGCTCGGTCCAGCAGCGCCCGTACTTGGCGTTAAGAAGACCTGGAAATGAGACTGTAAATTCATAGCCACCCAGAATTCTCAAAATGGCGCATCACAACCGATCGCCTCTCACCTTAACCCTGGGTTCACACCTGAGCGTAGCGCAAACGCGCGTTTTACAAGCGTATTACGCGCGTTTTTGTCACGCGTTCTTATGCGCGTTTTTTGTAATAGTAAACGCGCGTTTGTGTCATTGACTGCAGTGTCCTATGGCCACAAACGCGCGTCAAAACGCCCCAAAGAAGCTCAAGTACTTGTTTGAGCGTCGGGCGTTTTACAGCGCGTACCCAGGTGTGAACCATTCCCATAGGGAAGCATTGGATTTCATGTCTTGAGCGTTTTACAGCGTGTTTGAACGCGCTGTAAAACGCTCAGGTGTGAACCCAGGGTAAGGGTGCAGCTAAAATCTCACCAAGCACTGCGCTACATTCAGGTACTGTGCTACAAGGGTGCTGCGGGCAGGTACTGCCCTATGAGCGCGCTACGCGCAGGTACTGCGCTACAAGGGTGCTGTGGGCAGGTACTGCACTATGAGCGCGCTACGTGCAGGTACTTTGCTACAAGGGTGCTGCGGGTAGGTACTGCCTATGAGGGTGCTGCGGGCAGGTACTGCGCTACAAGGGTGCTGCGGGCAGGTACTGCGCTACAAGGGTGCTGCGGGCAGGTACTGCGCTATGAGCGCTCTGCGGGCAGGTACCGTGCTACAAGGGTGCTGCGTTTTTTTATGTGTGATTTTACCACTTTCAATGTAACGGGGGATGTGCGTTCTATCTGCAGCGGATTTGGGCGAGACCTACAGATTCCGCCACGTCTGGCCCGGTCTACTGCACACGAAGCATCATCACCATGCAGTATAGTTCTCAAGTTCTGCTTGCTGTCAATGAACATTACCAGACCTGGGAGTTGTTACAATGTGACAAATCTCCCCTGATGGTTTGTTACAATGTATCAGTCGGCAGTCCATGCCTTTAGCTCACTGTGCATTGTCTAGACTGCTTGCTGCAGTGAATTGAAACACATTTACATGGAAAGGTGAGAAATGGAAACACATTTACATGGGACTGCACGCCTTGTCACATGTCCTGTAGTGAACGCCGGCTCTTACCTCCCATTTTGGTCAACTTGAGAAAGAGCGGCAGTGAGGGGCGGTCGGCAAAGACATCGCTTTGGCGCACGAGACATTCCTTCACAGCGTCATAGCCGTTCAGCACCACGGTGGAGATTCCTCCCAGGTCCAGGCTGAAGATCTGAGGGGAGGAGGTCGTTACATGGACACTGGTCAGTAAACATTAAGGCGCTACGCTAGGGGTGGAGTCTGCGCAGGTCACATGATGTCTGGTTATAGTACATGTGGTCCTACAAGGTTCTCAGCTCTTCCGCTGAATCACGTGACCGCAAATATAAACCCCTGCACGGCCCATGAACACTTCCACGGCGCTGTCTGGCGGAGCCCCTCAGAAGCCTCTGTACTGCTCATTAGGGAGACGGGAACTTCATATTTTGAAGTTGGGGCATTTGCTGAATTGTGGTGGCTTCTGTTACCACGGATCATAACGCAATTCCAAGACGGAATGTATAACGGAACGCCACAGTCCGTGCTAACAGAATCCATAAAGCAATTCAGCATGTACCCCAACCCCAAAATATGAAGTTCGCTCATGACAAGCGGTCGCCAGGAGATGTCAGGACATGCTGGGACTTGTAGTCTGACACCAGCTGAAGAGCTGCAGATGCAGAACAGTGTGGCTCCATTCACACGTCCACAACGTGTTTTGCGGATACACAGAAAGCAGCATTGTGCGTTCCACATATCGCCGGCACTAATAGACTATGCCTGTTCTTGTCCGCAATTGCAAACAAGAATAGGACATGTTCTATTTTTTGCGGAACGGAAGTGCGGACCCAAACGTGCGGATCCGCAATTCCGTGTCCAGGCAGCACGTCATGCTGCCCCATAGGAATGAATGGGCAAAATGCAGAACGAAATTGCGGACGTGTGAATGGAGCCTAACAGAGAAGCAGAATCTAACCAAACACCATACAGAGCCCCCCCCCCCCCCATACTGTATAGACCCTCATTATATATATATATACACACACACACCCATGCTGTACAACCCCCCATACCGCATATATCCCGCACAGACCCCCACAGACCGTACACACCCCCCCATATACAGGGGGGCCCCTCCCTTACCTCTCCGTGCAGTTTGCTTTGCTGCCACATATAGACGTGCGGGTCCCCGGCCAGGGCCAGGATGTTACCGACCAGCGGCAGCCCTGGGGGGCCGGGGGGGAAGCCCGGGGGTCTCCGTTGTCTCAGGACTTGTCTGATGAGGAAGATGAAGAGGAGCAGCGCGGAGGAGGCGGCCAGGACCCCCCACAGCGCAGCCCCGGAGCCCCCCGCCGACATGACACACGGGAGCCCCGAGCACACGTGGGTTCCGCCCCCGGAGCGCTATTGGCCGTACAGGAACAGCTGTCTCTTATGATTGGGTAATGGGCGGTGTTAGTTACGTAATCTGTGACGTCACTGCCCCGCCCATCCGGGGAACGCTGAGTGTATGCAGATGGAGAAGTGTATATGTAAAGTACCCTAACCCTAGTAACCTAAGTAACCCTAACTTCCCCGCCCCCCGCAGCCGAACTATGACCCCAGGTCCCATGGTAACCACCCACCTCTACCCCAGACTGTGACCCCAGGTACCACAGTTACCACCCACCTCTACCCCAGACTGTGACCCCGGGTACCATGGTAACCACCCACCTCTACCAGACTGTGACGCCGGGTACCATGGTAACCACCCACCTCTACCAGGCCATGACTCCGGGTATCGTGGTGACTAACCACCTCTACCCCAGACTGTGACCCCGGGTACCACTGTTACCACCCACCTCTACCCCAGACTGTGACCCCGGGTACCACAGTTACCACCCACCTCTACCCCAGACTGTGACCCCGGGTACCACTCACCTCTACCAGGATGTGACCCCGGGTACTATCAGGAATTATCGAAAGACCACGGCACTCTGTAGATATTTTAGTTGCTTATTTTATTTCATATATTTAGTATATATATTTTATTCTTTTGCGTATCAATCCAAAAGTAATAGCCACTGGCCAGTGGCTATTACTTTTGGATTGATACGCAAAAGAATAAAATATATATACTAAATATATGAAATAAAATAAGCAACTAAAATATCTACAGAGTGCCGTGGTCTTTCGATAATTCCTGTATGTACTTACCACTGAGCACCTCCTAACCCTTAACAAGGAGTGCCGCTGAACCCCCTATTCTTCAACGGTGACCCCGGGTACCACCCACCTCTACCCCAGACTGTGACCCTGGGTACCACTCACCTCTACCAAGATGTGACCCCAGGTACCACGGTTACCACCCACCTCTACCCCAGACTGTGACCCCGGGTACCACTCACCTCTACCAGGATGTGACCCCGGGTACCAGGGTTACCACCCACCTCTACCCCAGACTGTGACCACGGTTACCACCCACCTCTTCCCCAGACTGTGACCCCGGGTACCATTCACCTCTACCAGGATCTGACCCCAGGTACCACGGTTACCACCCACCTCTACCACAGACTGTGCCCCCGGGTACCATTCACCTCTACCAGGATGTGACCCCAGGTACCACCCACCTCTACCCCAGACTGTGACCCTGGGTACCATTCACCTCTACCAGGATGTGACCCCGGGTACCACCCACCTCTACCCCAGACTGTGACCCCTGGTACCACTCACCTCTACAAGGATGTGACCCCGGGTACCACGGTTACCACCCACCTCTACCCCAGACTGTGACCTGGGTACTACGGTTACCACCCACCTCTACCCCAGACTGTGACCCCGGGTACCATTCACCTCTACCATGATGTGACCCCGGGTACCACAGTTACCACCCACCTCTACCTCAGACTGTGACCCCGGGTACCACCCACCTCTACCAGACTGTGACCCCCTGCATGATGGTGACCAACCACCTCTGTGACCCCCAGTACCATGGTGATCTCCCACCTCTACCAGACTGTGACCCCCGGTACCATGGAGCCGGCACCTTGACCTGGGCTTAGGCCGATCCACACAGCTACCCCTGATGGGTGCAGGGAAGGACACGGATTATCTGCTGACCGCCTGTCCGGGGGAGTGGAGATCAGGTGACAAGTGATCAGTTCTGGAAGATGATGTGGAAGCAGGAAAAACGAGCAAGCGTAAGGA